>NW_009910482.1:48476-63556 GCF_000696875.1 Nestor notabilis
AGACACATTTCCTGCTGGACTGGCTTCTGCCTCCCTGAATTCACAGCCAAGGTATCTGGCCAGAGCCAGAGTCCTCTTTGCAATGAGCTATTACAAATAACAAGTCTTGGCAGTGTTTTCAGTATTGGCTTTGCAGTGTTTGCCCTTACCTTGCAAATAGCCCTGACTGAAATGCCTCTTGGTTTTTGTCATCTGGAGGACTCAAAGCACTTTGGAAGAGATTAAACTATTCAGGGGTCAGGGAAGTCAAGTGTCTGGAAAGCTGAGGAAATGAAGTCTGGCTCTTTGGTGCACTGGGGAAAGCAGGGTACAAGCGCCTGAGAAAAGTGCAGCTAATTCCTGCACTGCCAGCAGCTGGTTTAACCCATCAGTGCCCCCATTTCCTCTGTAAAACAGGGACAATTGTAGACTCACAGGCTGCTTTGGGTTGGAAAGGACCTTAAAATCATCCCGTTCTGCCCCTGCCATGGGCAAGGGCACCTCACCCTAGAAGATCTGGTTTGCGTCCGAGAGATGTGTTGGTGACAAGAGTCCTGCTGAGCTCCATCCTCAAAGTGTTCCGGATCTTCCCCCTTCTCCCACCTTAGGTTTTGTACTGATGGCAACTAAATGTACTCAGCTTCTAGCTTGTAACTCCCAGGCTATGGAGCGGAGGGCTGGATATAACAGCCAGAGGCCAGCATCGGAGGAGAGGTAAGGTAACCCCAAATGTTCAGGTTAAGACCATGCAAGTCTGGGTCTTAGCAATGATGGAACTGAGTGTATGTCCTGGGTTCAGCTCCAGCAGTCATTTTTCTCCTTCTCAGTAGCTGGTGCAGTGCTGTGTTTTTGACTTTCAGCCTGGGAACAATGCTGATAACACCGATGGTTTTAGTTGTTGCTCAGTGATGTTTACTCTGACCAAGGACTTTCTCAGTCTCATGCTCTGCCAGGGAGGAGGGGAAGCCAGGAGGAAGCAGAGACAGGACACTTGACCCAAACTGGCCAAAGGGGTATTCCACACCACAGCACGTCATGCCCAGGATAGAAACGGGGGGAGTTACCCGGAAGGCCCCGATCGCTGCTCGGGTCGGGCTGGGTATCGGTCGGCGGGTGGTGAGCGGTTGTGTCCTTTTCCCTTGTTATTCCTCTTATCATTATTATTGGTAGCAGTAGTGGTTTGTATTATACCTTAGTTACTGGAGTGCTGTTATCTCAACCCGTGGGAGTTACATTCCTCCGATTCTCCTCCCCATCCCTCCAGGAGCAGGGGGAGGAAAAGGGGGGAAGTGAGTGAGCGGCTGCGTGGTTCTGAGTTACCGGCTGGGCTTGAACCACGGCAGTGTACCTGGTTAAGAGACAGGGATCATGCAGAATATCTCAGATCGGAAGGGACCATAAGAATCATCGGGTCTGTGAGCCTGAGCAGACAGGCAGGGGTGTTCTGTCTGTGGCTGGAGTCCACAGCAGGGCTTGTTACAGCTCATTCCTCTCCCTGTTGGCATAGTCTATGTCAGCAGTCCCTGTGTCTTCCCTTCCAGCTCTGCAACACCGCCTCATGTCCTACCCAAATCACTCCAGTCCCTCATCCTTCATCCTGACAGGCATCCCTGGGCTGGAGGATGCTCAGTTCTGGATCGCCTTCCCATTCTGCACCGTGTACTTTATGGCAGTGCTGGGGAACATCACACTCCTCCTGGTGATTAGGATGGACCCAAACCTGCACTTGCCCATGTTTTACTTCCTCTCCATACTGGCTGCTATTGACCTCCTGCTCACCACTTCCACCGTGCCCAAGCTCCTGAGCATCTTCTGGTTCCAGTCCCATGAGATCACATTTGAGGGCTGTGTGGCCCAGATGTTCTTCATCCACAGCTTCTCCACAGCAGAGTCAGGGGTCCTGCTCGCTATGGCCTTGGACAGATACTTGGCCATCTGCAAGCCCCTGCACTATTCTGCCATCCTGACCGGCCCCACCATTGCCAAGCTGGGTCTGGCTGCTGTGGTACGCGGCATTGTGATCATCACCCCTCTGACATGCATGGTGACCACCCTGTCCTACTGCGGCCCCCGTGTCATTCCCCACTCCTACTGCGAGCACATGTCCGTGGTGAAGCTGGCCTGTGGGGACACCCGGCCCAACAGCATCTATGGGATCACGGCTGCCACCATCATCGTGGGCTTGGACTCCATCCTCATCGCTGTCTCCTACGTGCTGATCCTGAGGGAGGTCACAGGCCTCTCCTCCAGGGAGGCTCATCTCAAGTCTTTTGGCACCTGTGGCTCCCACATTGGAGTCATCCTGCTCTTCTACCTGCCGGGGCTCTTCTCCTTCTACACTCAGCGCTGGGGCCAGAGCATCCCCGCACACCTCCGCATCCTGGTGGCTGACCTCTACCTGCTGGTGCCTCCCATGCTCAACCCTCTCATCTATGGGATGAGGACCAGGCCGATCCAGGAGCGGGTGCTGAGCCTGCTCTGGCAGAAAGGGATCCAGCCTCCAGCCCAGGTCCTGACCTCAGCCCATCACTAATTCCAGGTGGCAAGGAATGGGGTTTGGACCAGGGAATGACGGCAGCAGGATGGTCCCTTCCTCATCTTGGCCAAACTCTGAAAGCTGGAGGCACCACAGAAAGTTTGACTGGTGAAACATTCTTTTTAGCAAGTGAATTCTATGTTCCTGTTCATAAGGGAAAGATAAATAATATCTATTGTGTATCACCTCAGTTCTGTATCACCTCATGACTCTCCATCTCGGCTCTTGATAAAAGACTGTTTCCACTTTGGGTTCCTTGTGCATTCATCCTCCCCAGGTACCCTTGTCACCCAGTCTGTAACTCTCCATTTAGTCACTTGATTCACATTTATTCACTAGTTTTTAGCAGCTGCCTGATCTTGGTGCCTGGCTATGAGGGAGGAGTGGGGGCTGTGCACACGTACACACACTCATCCTGATATATTGGCCTAAACAGTGTTTTCCTCCCAGTCCTGTCTCAAAGCCTTCCTGAAGCATCTGCAGCAGTCACAAAAAGCAAGCTCGCTTGAGAACAGGGTCTCCAGGTCACACTGAAGCCCTGCAGGATCACATGAAGTTTTGCTCCTTTCTTCTTAGGAACACCAAAACAGCATCAGTCATAAAACGTCTACAGGTTTCTTTTCCCCCAATATTTTAATGGGACTCCCTAACGTTCTGTGCTGTGTCTCTCCCCTAAGCAAACAAGCACCTGTAATGAAATTTTGAGAAGCTCCAGTTTGGAGCTCCAGCCTGGAGGTGAGGAGCAGGAGTGTGGATTAGAGACAGAGAGCAAAGATCAGGGACTAAGCTCCTCTCGTTCTCCTCAGCAAAAGCTGTGCCTGAATTTAGCTACAATGAAAACTCCTCTCGTGACACCACACACGGACCCAGCTCTCCTTGTGCCTTCAGCCCATGGAAATCAAGGCATGGGAGGCTGGTCTGAGGTCCTGCGTGTGTCCTGCACTGAGCTAGAGGGAAAAAGGAGGGATAAAGGAGCTGTTGTGAACACCAAACCAAGCTGATAGGTACAGACTCAATTCTTTCAGTGTCTCCTGACCCAGCTGCCTTTGGGTGCCTTCTGGACTATGTACAGCTGTATCCCCACCAGCAATACCCCCCCTGGACAACAGTACAAACTACACACTGCCCATCAACTGAAATACAGCACAGATTGTCCTGCCTGACATGGGCACCAGACCCTTCCAAACCAAGTCTCAGGGTCCTGGTCCAAGCTGGGCCTTGGAAGCACCAGTGGTAGGTGCATTGCTTGGAGCCTGCCAGGCAGTGGATCTATTCTCCAGTTATAGGATTTGCCTCCACTGCAGTGCCTGATGCTGACCAGGTAAGATGCACTGCTCCCAGTATCACCCAATCACCCCCTTCCCTTGGGCATGAATCCAGGCTTGGTGCAGTTCTTCCCATTCCCTTCAGGGAAGCACACCACTGCTTTGCTTTCATACAATCATGGAATGGATTGGTTGGAAGGGACTTGAAAGCTCCCAGTGCCTAAAGGGGCTACAAGAAACCTGGAGAGGGGCTTTGGACAAGGGATGGAGGGACAGGCCAAGGGGAATGGCTTGAACCTGCCAGAGGGGAGACTGAGATGAGCTCTGAGGCAGAAGCTCTTCCCTGGGAGGGTGCTGAGGCGCTGGCACAGGGTGCCCAGAGAAGCTGTGGCTGCCCCATCCCTGGCAGTGTTCAAGGCCAGGTTGGACACAGGGGCTTGGAGCAACCTGCTCTAGTGGAAGGTGTCCCTGCCTAGGGCAGGGGTTGGGGCTGGAGGAGCTTTGAGCTCCCTTCAGCACAAACCAGGCTGGGATCCACGATCAGTAGGCATCACTCTCACCTATGAACTGCCTGATGCAACCAAGGCTCAGGACCTGCTGTGAGATCCCACCTCCCTGCCTCAGATCTTGCACAAACACTGTTTGGGGATTCAGGAGACATCCCAGTTGCTCTGTTGCTTCTGAGTGCAGACAAGAGTGGAAACCCAGAGTTTCCAAAGCATTTTGCTCTCTCTGGCACAACCAAAGGGCTTTTTCTCCACTTCAGATGGATTTCTCCAGTTTACATTCTGTGCATCGGCCTCATGGGCACCGCCGGGCTCTGGAGAGCACCATCGCCCTGAGACCCAGCAAGGTGACACTGAGGGGGAGTGGTGATGACAGAGGCTGGAGCACTGTTGACGATCTCCATGTCCTCAGAGGACAAACAACCTGATCTCTGCCTCTTCTGCCTGCTGTCCCTTAGGGGATTTCCAGAGGCTGGATTAATATGCACGTTGCTGCACACAGAGATGTACTGCTGCAGGTGACAGCCCTACATGTGAGACAGGTACCTGTGCTCATCCTTCCCCTGACACCAGGACCAGAACCTTGGCTTAGGCTGCAGAGGTCCTCTGTGCTGCTTTTCCCTCTGCCAGGTCGCCACATCCCATGATCAGGGCTCTTCAGTGTTGCTGCCACACCGAAAACCCTCCTGAGCCAGGCCCTGGTGCAGGAGAGAACTTGTAGAAGCAAACACACTCTTGCCTTGGCTGTGGGCACCCGAGGCTCTGGATTCAGACACACATCAATGCCTGGAGGTAGGTGGCAACAGATGTCTGTGTGCATGAGTGCACGATGTCTAAGACACAGCTTCTCTGGGCACCCTGTGCCAGCGCCTCAGCACCCTCACAGGGAAGAGCTTCTGCCTCAGAGCTCATCTCAGTCTCCCCTCTGGCAGGTTCAAGCCATTCCCCTTGGCCTGTCCCTACAGGCCCTTGTCCAAAGCCCCTCTCCAGGTTTCTTGTAGTCCCTTTAGGCACTGGAAGCTGCCTGTTGCTCCACTGTCTCTACTTGGATGCCTCCAGCCACTTGGGATGCTCCCAGGTACGCAAGGAATCCATGTGGGAGATGCAGACCATCACTAGAGTCCCAGTTCACACACACGTAGCTCAGAAGGTAAGTGCTTCTGTCCTGACCAGGCTTTCCAGCCAGCAGCTCCTGCAGCAGCTCCAGACCTGGGGCTGAGCCATAGTTCAATAGAGGGTTCAAAGCCCACAAAACCTGTTGCTCTGTTTGAAAACTTCAGATGCTGTTTTCTCAGTTGCCTCCCAAAATCTTCTTGATTCCTCCCACCCTGGAGCTCTCTCCCTGCTGCTTCCACTTCTGCCACACTGGCCATGACTAGTGTTAATTTTAGCCTAAATGACCCTGTTGTGGGGCTTTTCACATGTGAATCTTACTCCATGCTGTTCCTTGGCATGGGACTCATCAGCCAGGGGCTGCCCCACACTTGCTGCTCGCTATGAAGCTGCTGGTGGATGATCATCCAGGCAAGGGCAGGGGCCTGGGGTGGTCACCACCTGCCTGGTCCTGGCCACTGTGTGGGGAGAAGCAGCAGAAGCAGGAGCACAGTTTGGGCACAAATGACTGGGCAGATGCTGCCCACCATGCTCAGGCTCTTCTCCTTGTCTCCCCAAGGTTGTTCCCTGGAGTTTCTCTATAACCTTCAAGCTTCTCCCATCAGAATAAAACCTCAGGAATTAATCTTTTCCTCTTACTACCACTGAGTTTTGCAGGTTTCCCTCATGGCTGAAGGACAGAATGAAGACAGAGCAGCAAAGGCCATTTCATGATCACATTTATCACCCCAGAGCACTTTCAGACACCACTTTTTGCTTTACAGATCTGGAGGAACTGCCTATGCTGTGCCCGTCGCAGGAACCCGGCTGCTCCGGCACAAGCACTGTCTGAAGGAAGCTGGATGCTGACCTGTTTCTCTCCTCTTGCAGCTCATTCCAAAGTGTCAGCTGAGCAACCAACAAAGAAATGAGCCTTTCACAAGCAACAGACTGTAACAGCCCCTTGGTTATCCCTGGTGGCACCCCTTGAAATACAAACTTCTTCACCTTATAGGGTCTTTTGAGCCATAACATCCCATTTATTCACCATTTCTGACCCATTCCCCCCTGCTCCTCATATTCTGCTGTCGTGCTCCCGTATCATGCAAGGGACTAAGGGTTTGGAATCCTGACGTGGCTCTTGCACTGTTGCACAGTGCCCACATTTCCTGCTTTGGTTGTGGACATCGCAGGGCTCATACTGGGCTCCCTTTGTTTAAGCACAAAGCCACATTCTCCTGCATGGCTCCTGATCCCTCCAACAGCAGCTCCTCCTCTTTCATCCTTGTGGGCGTCCCCAGCCTGGAGGCGTTCTCCACCTGCCTGGGCATCCTTTTCTGCTCAGCCTATATCATCGCCTTGCTAGGAAATGGAGTAGTGTTGCTGGTCATTGGGCTGGACAAGTCCCTGCGGGAGCCCATCCACTGCTTCCTGGCCATGCTGGCGGTGGTTGACGTGGTGATGGTGACATCCGTCGTCCCCAAGATGCTGAGTGTGCTCTGGCTGAACTCCACTGAGATCGGTGGCACGGCCTGTTTTGTTCAGATGTTCCTTGTTCACTCCACCACGTCGGAGGAGTCGGGAGTGCTCCTGGCCATGGCTGTGGACCGCTACATGGCAATTTGTCACCCCCTCAGGTACCGAGCCATCCTGAGTTACCAAACCATTGCCCACACAGGCCTGGCTATTGCGGTGAGAGCCCAGCTTTTCATGGTGCCTTTAACATGGATGGTGACCAACCTCCCCTATTGCCATTCCCATGTGATTCCCCATTCCTACTGCGAGCACATGGCTGTGGCCAAGCTGGCGTGTGCAGACCCCAGACCCAGCAGGCTTTACAGTGTGGCTGGGTCCTCTCTCATAGTGGGGATGGACGTGGCTTTCATTGCTGCTTCCTACAGGATGATCCTTAACACTGTCCTGGGGAAGCAATCATGCTGGAAGGCGCTGAGCACCTGCGGGTGTCACATCTCTGTGATGCTGCTCTATTACATCCCTGGCATTGTCTCCATCTATGTGCAGCAGTTCAGCAGCACCATGCCCGTGCCTGCACAGGTTCTGCTGGCTGATCTCTACCTGACCATCCCCACCATGCTCAACCCCATCATTTACAGCATGAGGACCAAGCAGATCCGTGGGGCTCTGCTCAAAACGCTCTTTTCCAGGAAGCTTCAGGCCTGACACAGGGATGGTGGTTTTCCAGGTGTATCCATCCCTGCAGAGACAGCACCAGTTTCATTCCCGTTGAGTGCACACAGTGAACAGAAGCAATGAGAGGAGGAGGGAGAACCTCCATAAGCACGATTCCCTATTCTCTGGTGAGACTTATTGGGGACTGGGAGCATCAGTAAAGATGAGGTTCTATTTCCCCTCCCTCTTTCCAGGTCATATAGAGAAGTAAGAACCACCTTTGAGTTTCGAGATGTTCCTGATGCCGTGAACATCCCTATGATATTTAGATGACATTTCAGGGCCCCAGGTATATTTGTATCAATACATACATTCCATTCCAAATGGAGAAATGCCTCCTATGTTGTCTTCTCAGTCCCTGCTGGACTATCAGGGCCAGCAACAGGAGACTGTCACCCACTGCAGATGTGATGCCCACAGAGGTTCTCCTCCCTGGGCCTCTCTGACACAAAGTGCTGACCCTCACTGAGCACAGAGCAGCTTCTCCAGGTTCTTGGGTGATGATGGAAACCGAGCATCCTTGGAACTGGGCTCTTCAAAGTGTTCTGTCCATCCAGCACTTCACGCCATCAGGGTGCAGAAGACGGAGTGGGGAGATGCTCAGTGGGGTCTATCTCTGTGTCCTGGTGGCCACAGCTTGGAGTGGTGGAAATAAACACTGAGTCTGTTTGGAGATACTCACCAGTCCTGTGTCTGCTTGTGGTAACGACCAAAAGTACCTGAACAGCAAAATCCAGCCTGCTTGGAGGCCTGGAGCACAGTGTGCCATAGGTCTGAGCGTCCTGAGCCCAGGTAGCTCTTGCTGCTGGTAGACCTGCTGCATCCCAGGCATCTCTGAGCCCCCTCTGAGCCAGCCAGCTATGTCCAACCAGGATCCACAGGCTCCATGCAGGGGGTGCAGCACCCAACCCTGCTGAGACCTCTCTGGAGCAACCTGCTCTAGTGGAAGGTGTCCCTGCCCATGGCAGGGGTTGGAACTGGAGGAGCTTTAAGGCCCCTTCCAACCCAAACCAGTCTGGGTTTCTATGATTGCCCAGTTGTTGTGCCAGGGTTATGTGACAGCTCCCATTAGGATGTTTAAGATATGCAAGTGATGAAATAGAAATAGAGAGAATTCAGCAGAAGTGAATGGCTTTGTCTCAGAGGTGCTCATTGTCCTCTTCTTGAGGAGAGGACCCATGACCCCGCTTGGGTCTGAGAGTGGCAAAAGAGCAAAGGGTTGAACCTGGGAGACCGTGTCCATTAACACAAGGATTCAGAAGAAAAGCATTCAGAGATGGTGTGTTTCCTCCCACAGCAAGGGAGTGGGACAACCCCCATCCTCCTCAGACACACTCAGGACAGAGTTCCTTATGGTCACCACCACCTCCCTTCCATCATGGCATTGAAAGAAGCGGGTGCAGCACCATTCCTCTGCCCTGTTTCAGGTGCCAGCTTTAGGCTGGGATGAATATTGCCCTAAAATCACTGAGTCCATGGATATGAAGACAACCTGGAGGACTAGCTCCAGCCATGGACTGACACCATAACAGCCACCCGTGTTTGTGCAGGTGAATCCCACCCAAAATGTCATGTTTAGTCTTCATTTCTGCAGTATTTTAAAAATTAAACTCAGTGAAACACCATCAGCTTCAAAACAGGTTTGAAAGTGTCAGTGCTCACACCAGAAACATTTTTTCCTGTCTTTGTGGTGTTTATCTGACTTTCTGCTGGACTTTTCCTGACATCTTGAGAACAGCTTTGACAGAATGTTTGTGCTACCTTGAAACTGCTTTTTACTGTAGAGAAATTGCACATTTCAACCTTATGCTGGTTGAAATGGGAGCCTGGTGGGGGCAAGGACAGTTCATGCGCTTCGTACTGAGAGATGGACAGTTCCTGCTTCAGCACAGCCAGAAATGAACCTGCCCGTGCACTGCTCCAGGCAGAAACACAAGGAAGGTCTTTCACTGCGCTGGAGACAACTCCTGCAGCCGATTCCTTCCTGACTCGGTCATCTTCTGACACCCACCACTCGGAAAGGAAATGAGATGAGAGAGAATTGGCCTGGGACTAAGGCTGTTACCCTCCAACCCCCCCACTGAGGTCATTACAGAGGGTGCCTGGAGAGGGATCCGGATGCTCTTGGGAATCTCCATCCAGGAGGCTCCCAGCGGCATTGCCTGGGGTGATTTATGCACAGCCCTGGAGCCCTGCCCTGGCACACAGGAGATGTTTCCTTGCTTCTTGGTGTGAGCATCCTCGAGGGTGGCAGCAAGCACAGAGCAAGGTGGGTGCCTTGGCAGGACGGGCATGAGCCAGGGCATAGCTCCGGGTGCCAAAGGATGGGAGGCTGGTGGGACGTCAGCATCTGCCCTGTTTGATTCCCAGGGTGAGCCAGCTGGGAAAAAGGCAATTGCTGGGAAATCTTTATAAAAGTAGGTTTTTAAACTTTCAAGTTTCTTCTCAAATTAAACTGTGGATCCAAGGCTGCAGAACCCTGGTTTTATAATCATTTTTTAGGTAAAAATAGGACTTGAGTTAGAAAAGTAAACAAGTAGACCCCAACCTTTTAACCAAACCCAGCAACTGCTGCAAAAAAGTCAGCTTGTTTCTGTTTGTATGGATGTATCTGTAACATCCAGCCTGGCCTTGAACACTGCCAGGGATGGGGCAGCCACAGCTTCTCTGGGCACCCTGTGCCAGCGCCTCAGCACCCTCACAGGGAAGAGATTCTGCCTCAGAGCTCATCTCAGTCTCCCCTCTGGCAGGTTCAAGCCATTCCCCTTGTCCTGTCCCTCCATCCCTTGTCCAAAGCCCCTCTCCAGGTTTCCTGGAGCCCCTTTAGGCCCTGGAGCTGCTCTAAGGTCTCCCCTTCAGGAGCCTTCTCTTCTCCAGCTGCCCCAGCCCAGCTCTCTCAGCCTGGCTCCAGAGCAGAGCTGCTCCAGCCCTCGCAGCAGCTCCGGGGCTTCCTCTGGACTTGCTCCAACAGCTCCACATACTTCTTATGCTGGGGGCTTGAAGCACCTGCTCTAGTGGAAGGTGTCCCTGCCCGTGGCAGGGGGTTGGAACTGGTGGAGCTTTAAGGTCATTTCCAACTCAAACTATTCCATGGTTCTGTAGTTCTATGAAGCATTCACTCTGCTGCAGTGGGCAATCCCCCGCTGCCACTGAGGTGTCTGTGATGAGGAGGGAAGGGATGCAGGAGTTGAGGTGGGGAGAGCTCAGATTGAAAGATGTGACAAAGGAGACATAAAGTGTCATGGAAGAGTGCAGGGACCACTCCTTCAACCAGAGGGTTCTGCATCCAGCACTAACTGTGAGGAGTGAAGATGAATTAAACTACAGGGAAGAAAGCTGGTGGCACCATGGACCCTGTGGTGTGACCTCAATGCGCAGTACCGATTTTTCATTGCAGTTCCATTTCCCAGAGCTGGGGGAACTTAAAGGCAGAGGGAATTTAGACAAGGAACCTGCAGAGTAACTTAGGAGGTGTCCTGAACAAGTGCAGCTAATGGCCAAGCTCCACTACGAGCTTGCAGGAAAGGACAGATGTGGTTAGGGAAGGGAATGGAGCATCAGGAGCTGCAGCCAAAGCACAATGGACATGGTGAAATGGGGGAGCTGGCCAGGATCTGATGGGAGTTAGAAGCTGTTAGGTAGAGAAATCAGACAAAAGCAGATGAAGGCATCTGCCTCTCTGCATGGAGAAGAGATATCCATGCTCACCAGAGAGAAAGGCAGCCAGAGAACTCCAGTTTTAACATTAATTTGATTGATTGGTAGCTGAGAAGGATGTTGAATGTTCTGCTAAGAACAGAAAGCAAATAAAGCAGCAGGTCTGCACAAGGGAAAAGCATCTCTGAGTTGGCCGAGGAGGTCTTTGGCCTGTTCTGCCAAACTTCTGTGAGTCCTGGCATGCCGTGGTCACTGCAGACACTTCCTCAGGCCATTACTTTAGCGAGAAGGAGCAATGATGTGATTAGCTGCAGATTGCTCTGCCTGACGTCAATGCCCAGCAGAACGCCCAAGAATTTAACAGGAGATTTGGTCAATAAAGAATTAAAGGATTGGAATCAAATTAAATTAAGGCAATCAAGGTGGATTTGCAGGAAACGGCCCCTGTCAAACAAACCTGATTTCATTTGCTGATGAGACGGCAAGTTTAGTTAATCATCACAGAGTTATCTAACAGCAATGTGTCTCCACCATGCTGCTCCGAGGTGAGGGGCTGACACAGCGCAAGGTCTGTGGATCATCAGCAAAGGGGGTGAAGAGCTGCTTGATCAATAGCCCTCAGGATGAAGCTGTTAGAAGCATCGCCACAAAAAGCTCATGTTTCTGCAGTGATGCCGCAGTGCTGGGCTCCAGACTAGAAGTGATTCTGTGGGACTTTCAACAGTTGTCCCCAGATTCAGCAAATATTGTGTCTTAACTTGCCTTTCCCCAGCATTATTTATGCAGTGCAGCTTAGAGAGACGGGCAGGCTTGGGCCTTCACAGGAACTACCTGCAACAGCTACGTACCAGAATGGGGAACAGAGGCTCTGGCGAACAGCAGACACTGGAGGGTGACACTGGGACCCAAGGGCCTGATTCTGGATGCTTGAGGGACATGGACGAGGCAATATTTTTTCAGGATAGGTGTTGTAATCTTGGAAATGAGCAAAACCCTTCTCAGTAAGACAGAGAGTGGAAGAGGTGAGTGGGGAGGAGAATTTGCAGTGCTCTGGGTCTTTATCAAGAATAACCCCTTAGTCATGGGAAGTACCTACCTTCATGCAATGAAGGGGCCATAAAGGGCTCTTTGGCCAAGCACAGGAGGTAGAGGAGGACGCACAGACTGGGAGAAGCAGACAGGCATTGTCAAATGGGAAGAAAACCACATGGCTACAACTAGCACATGAGGTAAAAGTGAAGAGATGAAGGTTCTCATCTCTGGATGCCACAAGCCTGCACTAGTGCAGTTTCTTCCAGCAAAGCATGTGTTAGCAAATCCCATGTTATAGGGCCCAGAGAAGGAAAAATGGGTGTAAAACTCCACTGCTTTTGACAGGACCGTGTTCTGCATTAGTCTGGCCTTCAGTCCATGGCTGGAGGCCCTCATTCTCCACGGGGAAGGGGTAGCATCATTTTAATTGCACCCTCCTGACTGCAGCTAGCAGCTAGAGGCTGTCAATGCCGGTCCTGTCCCCTTAGTGCCGGGTGACAGCTTGGAGCATCATGGTTCTGGCTGCAGTTTCTCTCAGCCCAGTTGCACCATGGACATCATGTCTCGGTGCAGCTTCTGCATTGACCCACGGTAGCAACAGGATGGAACTTGTGTGACCTGGATCCAGATGCCCCATCTTCATTCTGAGCAGGGCATAGGGAGGGAGGATGCTTGCAAGTCCCTGCAGCAAGTCCTTAAGCCCTATCATTGCACTGCTCACAAAAGGTGGGCAAGGACCAAAGACCAATTGGGTCATTATGCCCCAATTTTGCCCATGGAGAGTGGCAATGGTGGCTGGAAGCCACAGAAGGGCAGGACACCATGTTGCCCACCTTTAGACAGATCACAGAATCACAGAGCTCCTTAGGTTGAAGGGACCTTATCTGGTTCATCCAGTCCCAACCCCCTGCCCCGGGCAAGGACACCTTCCACTAGAGCAGGTTGCTCCAAGCCCCTGTGTCCAACCTGGCCTTGAACACTGCCAGGGATGGGGCAGCCACAGCTTCTCTGGGCACCCTGTGCCAGCGCCTCAGCACCCTCACAGGGAAGAGCTTCTGCTTTATCTCCACCCTGAACTTCCCCGGTTTCAGTTTGAACCCACCACCCCTTGTCCTGTCACTCCAGTTCCTGATGAAGGTCCCTCTCCAGCATCCCTGTAACCCCCTTCAGACACTGAAGCTGCTCTGAGATCTCCACGCAGCTTCTCTTCTCCAGGCTGAACAGCCTCAATGTTCTCAGCTTGTCGCCATATGGGAACTGCTCCAGCCCCTGAGCATCCTCGTGGCCTCCTCTGGACTTGGTTTAACTATTCCATGTCCTCCTTATGTTGGGGACACCAGAACTGCACACAGAACACATACAGATACGCTTATGGCAAAAGCTAGAGGTAAATCAGAGGGGCTGGAAGGAGAAGCCAAAGAGAAGGTGGCCCCATGTGAGCAATAGGATGGCCAGGACTCTCCAGCAGTGTGTCCTCTGGAAAGCACTGACCACAGCATCAGGTTAAATCCCTGACTGTAGGTGACAGGTTCTCAAAGTTTTCCTCAAATACCTGTGTGATGCTGCAGAACCTCCGTGTGCAGCAACCCCTAACCTCTCTGTCACTGTTCCAGGGAACACAAGTGGGGAACAATGATGTAGCGTGGCCCACCCGGGCAATGTCACCCGCCAACCAATCCAACACCAACCATTTGCCTTTTCTCCTGACGGGCATCCCTGACCTGGAAGCTCTCCACACATGGATTTCCATCCCATTCTGCTTCACATACATCATGACCTTGTTGGGAAATGGCATGGTCCTGCTCACTGTGGCGCTGGACAAAACCCTCCATGAGCCCATGTACTATTTCATTTCCATGTTGGCTGTCATCGACCTCATCTTCTCAACTGCCGTAGTTCCCAAAATGCTGGCTGTGTTCTGGTTGGATTCAAGGGAGATTGGTTTTGAGGCCTGCTTCATCCAGATGTTCTTCATCCACACATTCACCGCAGTGGAGTCAGGGGTGCTCCTGGCAATGTCCTTTGACCGGTACATCGCCATCTGCAACCCCTTGAGGTACAACACCATCCTGACAACCTCAAGGACCATCCGGATAGGGCTGCTGTCTCTGGCCAGGGGCGCTGCTGTCATGACACCCTTAATGTGGCTCCTCACCAGCCTGCCCTACTGCCAAACGAGAGCAATCCCTCACTCCTACTGCGAGCACATGGCTGTGGTGGCGCTGGCCTGCGCCGACCCCGCTGTCAGCGATCTCTACAGCGTCATCGTGGCAACACTACTGGTGGGGACAGACTCTGTCTTCATCACCTTCTCCTACGGTATGATCCTCAGGTCCGTGATGAGGCTGCCTTCCCAAGAGGCTCGTCTCAAGGCCCTCAGGACCTGCGGGTCCCATGTTTCCATCATCCTGCTGTTCTACATCGGTGGCCTTCTCTCCATGTACCTGCAGATGTTCTCCTTTGGCTTGGCACCTCACGTCCAAGTCCTGGTGGCTGATTTCTATTTGACGGTCCCTCCCATGCTCAACCCTTTCATTTATGGCCTAAAGATGAAGCAGATCCAGGAAGGGATCTTCAAGCTGCTGGGGCAGTTGGTGCAACTCAGTGTGTCACAAGCTGAAAAAGACAGGTCAGAAGCTGAGAGGAGGAGGCACCACCAGAAAAGGATTGATCCCATCGTGGAATAGGTGTGAAGTCCAGGAATGTCCATCTCTCTCCAGTGACTACACATTGAACCTAGACCAGATGCCAGATGGCAGTAGCTTACACTACACCAATACCATATCATAGAATAGATGGACTCTTCATTAGGGACTCTAGTGG
>NW_009910483.1:0-16758 GCF_000696875.1 Nestor notabilis
AGCACCTCTCCTATAAAGACAGGCTGAGAGAAATGGGCTTGTTCAGCCTCGAGAAGAAAAAGTTCTGGGGAGATCTTAGAGCAGCCATAGGGTACCTGAAGGGGCCTGCAAGAAATCTGGAGAGGGACCTTTTATAATAGCATGTAGGGATAGGGTAAGAGATAATATTAAGTTACACAGGAGAAGGAAGTTCTTTACTGTGAGGGTGATGAAACACTGTAGCAGGTTTCCCAGAAAAGCTGTGGCTGCCCCATCTCTGGCAGTGTTCAAGGCCAGGTTGGATGGGGCTTTGAGCAACCTGGTCTAGTGGAAGATGTCCCTGCCCATGGCAGGGGCATTTAAGTTCCAACTTTCTGGACCTTAAAGTTGGAAGGTGATCTTTAAGGTCTCTTCCAATCCAAACCATTCTATGATTCTGTGATTAACCGCCACTAATGTGTTCCCCCTCACAGTCCAGAGGTTTGGAACAGTACTTTTTAGCAGAAATAAACCCTTTCTCTTTGTGCAGTTGCAAACAATGCACATCCTGCCAAAAGAGTTTGGGAAGCCAGGACATTCAGTAGAGCTGATAAAAGACAAGCTAATGAGTTTACATGCAGGTCACAGCGTATCCACATTAACACTCAGGCATAAGGCATTCATTAAGAAATGCTAAAGCATTTCCCTTTGTATGCACTTCAGCACATGTGAATGAAAATTAGATTTAAAAACTAAAAGGAAACTACATATTAAGAAGAATATTGTGTTAGCCCCAGAAAGAATGTTAAATCCCTCACAACCCTCGCTTGGAGTAAAGTCCAAAGAAAAGTTCAATACTTCAGTTCCCATCCCATCCGAGGTAAAATGACCTTGCTTCATTCAGATTCACTGAAGAGAACGCAAATGTGCTACCTACAGCTTCCAGGATTTAAAAGGATTATGTATTCAGACTGTCTCCCGTGAATGAGGAAATTCAGGAAGAAACTGCCATGGAGAAATACAGTTTACAAAACTAGTTATAAACTCATTTCTGCAACTTCTGAATGACCAGCAAGGTGTGATAGCATATATATCTCTACATATAGAATTACATATATACTATATAGAGATACATATAGTATATACAGCCATACCTCAGCTCAAAATGCGTTTCATCTTTGCTCCGCTACACACCATTAGGGTGGAATCAGACAGACAACTTACACTTACACATAAAATACGCTCCTCTCAAGGGTATCACTGTTTCTTAAGAAAATTACCTCTGTCCAGTCTGGAAAAGGAATCAGTGCTCTCTTCTTCCAAGCTGTAACATTTTCAGTGTGAATTTACAGTGGGTAGAGGGTAAGTTGAAAGTCTGGGATTACAAATTTCTACTTCTGGAAAGAATAGCACAGATAATTTCCCCATGGATAGTTTCACCCCTTGTTACTACACCAGTTGATGGCCAGCAGGTGATAGGCTGGCACCAGGGGGTTTATTTCATTTAGTATATCAAATGATTAGCACATACTAGTAACTTTTTCTTGCAAGTGAAACTTGAACAAGCAATGGGAACAGCAAGAAACAAAACATCTCCAGACACATCTTTAGCATATAAACAACCTGAAGATAGCATAGCCAGGCTGGATTAGGCTTTGAGCAACCTGGTCTAGTGGAAGGTGTCCCTGCCCACAGCAGGGGAGTTGGAACTAGATGATCTTTAAGGTCCTTTCCAACTCTAACTATTCTATGATCCTATGATATTCGGTATGGTGGACACCACACACTAAACCATGTCACCCACGGCTCTGTCCAAACTGGCCTTGCACACTGCCAGGGATGAAGCATCCACAACTTCCTTGGGCAACGCATTCCAGTGCCTCACCACCCTCACTGCAAAGAACTTCTTCCTTATATGTCACTTAAACTTCCTGTTTCAGTCTGAACCCAAGTTTGTTGGTTTGTTTTTTTTTTTCTTGGTGAGTAACAAAATCTCTCTGCAAGTAGCACATATTGCAGCTACGTCTCACCTGGTGAGAATGAGGAGGTACTCCCCTGGTTAGTAGCATTGCTTCCTACCCCCCAACACCAATTTGCATTGCAAGAAATAAAAGTTTTGCAAAGCAGCAGAATGTGTGCATTAGATGTTTCTTTACTGCTAAGCTTGAAGCACCTCTTCTAGAATTGCTTTCCTACTTAATTTTCCCTTAATTACTTTAAAAATGAATTCTTAGCTTTCTTCCACACTAGGAAAAGCAGTATTGTCCCTAATAGGAGCCTGCTTGCCATCTTATTACATACTATATCATCAGTATGTACTAAGACAAGTAATTATTTGGAAGATCAACAGGTCTCTGCAAGGCAGCTCTGAATCTCTTGTCCACCCAGCCTGTAGCTGTGCCTGGGATTGCCCCAACCCAGGTGTCGGACCTTGCACTTGGCTTGGTTAAACTTCATGAGGTTGGCATCGGCCCACCTCACAAGCGTGCCCAGGTCCCTCTGGATGGCATCCCTTCCCTCCAGCATATCAACCGAACCACACAGCTTGGTGTCATGGGCAAACTTGCTGAGGGCGCACTCAATTCCATTGTCCATGTCACCAACAAAGATGTTAAACAACACAGGTCCCAGCACCGATCCCTGAGGGACACCACTCGTTACTGGTCTCCAAGTGGACATTGAGCTGTTGACCACAACTCTTTGCATGCGGCCATCCAGCCAGTTCTTTATCTTCTGAGTGGTCCATCTATCAAATTGATGTCATGTGGGACAGTGTCAAACGCTTTGCACAAGTCCAGATAGATGATGTCAACTGCTCTATCCCATACATCAGTTCCATAGCCCCATCATAGAAGGCCACCAAATTGGTCAGACAGGATTTCCCCTTAGTGAAGCCATGTTGGCTGTCACCAACCACCTTGTTGTTTTTCATGTGCCTTAGTGTGCTTTCCGGGAGAATCTGCCCCAAGATTTTGCCAGGCACAGAGGTGAGAATGACTGGTCTGTAGTTCCCTGGGTAAATAGCAGACAGGAAAGAAATTCTGCCTTCAGAGAAAAAGGACCAACACCTTTGAGCATTACAGCCAGCAATAGGAGAGAAAAATCCCCCTAGCCTTGGATAATATGAGAGGTGGTGATAACCCTGGAGGGATGACATTGTTAACATGATGTGCTCTATATGTAAGAGGACATGTATAACAAACAACTGAAACCTGTTTTTTGTGAGATTTGTGTTTCACAGATTAGGTAAGAAGTAAAAGAAGATGGCAATACCACCATCTTCATAACTTATACATTCAAGATTAAAGAAAATCCAGTGCTCACAGAAGAGTCTTACTTCAGTATTATTCCGGTTAGCTGAGGAAAAAAGGCATCTGTAAATGCACAAGTATATTTAGAAGCCGCTGCTCAGTCTCCTACACATGGAGCCAGAGAGGTTAGATGCCAAAGAGGCTCTGATCTCTGACAAGTCTAGTGAAAATTGGCAGCAGGCTTTAATGCCCCCACTGAGGGAAAAGCAAGAAGTCAGCTGTTATCCAGCAGCAGCTGCCTGGCCAAAAGCACACATGTACTGGCCAGCCGATCACCCCACACACTGCTCTGCCCAAGCAGCAGGTCAGGGAGGGAGCCTGAGAAATGAGGGGGTGGGAAAGCGAGGAGAGCTGGGACAGGAGAGGGACCACAGGGTGCTGCAAAAAGGCGTAACAGACAGGCTTGGGAAGTGCTGGGACATTGAATGAAAAGCAGAAGGAAACCAGATTTTACTTGTTTTGTTCCTTCAGGAACAATCTGTCATTTAAGAAAGAGCACTTTATACTCAACCCTGTGCTAAGATACTGTATTCAGCAAGAAGAACAAGTATCAGCTATAACATCAGTATATTTCACATTTCAGCTGGGTGACCACAACACCTACATGGCTATAGAATACTTTTCTCCCCCTCTGAGGCTGCACTACCAAGTCTGAACAGATAATATCACACATTAAGACATTTTCTCTTGTATTCGTAGCACTGCTAGATGACAGTAATGTCGTTAGCTTCCTATTGAAAGGCATTAGCTATTGTTTACCCATGGGAAAGCACTCCTTTGCTTTCCACAAACAGTATAAAGAGTGAAACAGGCATCAACACTGGAAATATATCAGATATCATAATCATGCATTTCAAGGGAAATCTAAACTGCTCTTAATTCTCCTAAAGGGCAAATTCCATCAGCAAGCAACTTATGCTGAAACTGCAGAGTTAAAAATAAATGTCAGCTTCTTTTATGGCTTTGGCAGAAGAGCATAAACTGAAGAGGAGTAATGTGAAAACACAATAACAAACAGCTGGATTGATGCCATGAGGTGCTAAGCACTGTGCCTCGATGTAAGAACTAATTTATCCACTTGCTTACTCTTGCTCAAGTAAATGGTCTCCCTGGACTCAAACTGCAATTAAGCACGTTCAGCACTTAATTGGATGGGAGTAGAATGCTGGGCACTTTCTGGGACTGAGCCCACTGACAGCACCTTGTATGTCCACCAGACACAAGCAAAATCTATAACTCACCAAGAATAAAAGGTGAACCCTCACCCCTTCTCTCTCAAAACTTGCTTCTAAGCCAAAAGCTACCCTGATTCTACTCCTAGTCCCTTCTAGTTAAAAAAGTCATACCTCCATTTTTTTAAATTCTGATAGGGAAAGCAGGAAAGAGTCTCACAGAAAATCCTAAGAATGTCTTAGCTCTCAGAAAGTGTGCATTTTCTGTGAACAAGACAGGCTGGATCAAGATGGATGTTTTTTTCATGTTAGCCAGAGTCTCTGCCATCATGTATCCTTCAAGGTATGTGTAAAGCACTTCCCAGTTTCCCAAAGATCTCAGATAGAGCACATCTTTGTGTGCTTCATGTTAAGGAGGCAGAGAACTGGAGAGAGCCCTGGAGCAGGGAGAAGAGAGGAGGAAGAAACAAAATTATCATGGATATTAAAGAATGGACTATGGAGAAAGACTGAAAGGTTTCCCTTAGCAGCAAATGGCCCAGGAGGAGGTTAGAGTGATAAGATGGTGTATTGGAATAGTGTTCTCATATGTATAAGGTTGTTATAAAAAGATGATACTGAGCAGTTGCTCTCCATGTCCAATAAAGGTAAGACAAAAAAGTTACTCTCTCAGTTGACACAAACCAGCTTCAGAGTAGACTATTACACAGCATTTCTAATAGTGAGGTTAGGACCAGATACCTCAGGCAGCAAAGAAATCTCCTCTTCTGAAGGATGTTGATAAAAGGCTATACAAACACCAGTCAGTGACAATCTGTGTACAGACACTATCCTGCCTCAGAACAATGGGAATGGACTACATGACTTTTGAAGGTCCCTTCCAACCCAAACTATACTATGATTCTATGACTACATCATCCACTGTTCCAATTTTCTAGAATTCTTCACATCAGCAATTTCTGACTTCTCCTAACTTGCAAACCAGCTAACTTTAATATCCAGAGACATAACCAGTAATTACTGAGCCAGCAGTATAGGAGGAGAAGAGACTTTGTGTTTGTTGCATTGCTTGGTTGATACAGAATGGTCAGCTGCATTTCATTTATTGCCTGCTGTGAGTAAGAAATCCCCATTCACTATTCCAGCGTATTTCGCTCAGACAGAGGTTATTGCTGCCAAACAGCGGCAGCAGTCTTGGCTGAAGAAATTCTCAGGGAAGAACTCCCTGTTTCGCATCTCTGGAGTTAGACTTACTATTATTGTAGATAATACTACGCTTACTGAATATGGCTTCCTCACACACCAGCTAGCATAAGAAAAGATTTATTTTGGTATAGACATGCTGAGCTATTATTAAAAAAGTCCTAATGAGACATGTTTTGCCAATTAAGAAATATAGTGTTTGAATGGTAGTGCTACATCATTTAATTCCCCCAAAGTAACAGACAAGCTTTGATCCAAATACTACACTGATCACAAGTCAAGCTGAAAGAAATAGTCTACTCAGGTATTATGTTTCACAGTGTCAGAGAAAGGCCATGGTAGGATCCTTCCAACCATCTCTGAACAGACACACACTTAGCTATATTTATGGAATGAATAAACTGCCAGAAATTAACTAAGTTGTTTTTGCAGGAAGATGTCTATAATAGAACCATCAGCAAGTCTGACTGGAGGGATTCAAAGACACATAAATGAAAGCACCTATTCTGCTTTTCCATTACGAATGGTGTTGCTAAATTTTTCCAGAATTCAGTGCTAAAATTTCACAGGACATTTTCTGTAATGGTCCAGAATACAGAAAACTGCTTTGTAAAAACCAATAATGAGATAGAGTACTACTGTCATATCAGAAAATCTTATTATGTGAGGATTCTGACATCCATATAAAACAAAATATAGTATAATGGGGCATAATTGAGCTCATTCTACTTACCCACTCACTACACTCTCTTTACTATTTTCTGACTACAAACACAGTGATTGGAATAGGAGGGTGAAGGAGAGAAGAAGAAATGGCAGTCTATCCATACGATATTTTGTCACTCTAGTTTTAAACCAGTTAGGAACAGAACATGTACATTATGTGTTAGTTTTCAATAGAGTAATATAGAAGAAAGCCCTTCTGGATCACCTGCAAAATTACTGCTTTGCTGTTAACAGCCTACAAGAAATTGTTATTGCTAAAGGTTTTAATGAACATGTTTTGTCAGTAATAAAATTCGAAGACAGCTCTGTCAAACTCTGAAGTATAAAAATGCTCATAAGGAAAGGATAATTATCACTACTTACTGATTCCGTACTTTGTCCTGTAATATTCTTTAGTGAATTCATCACAATCACAGAGAATTATCTTCCTTCCCCACACATTAATTACTGCCCCTATTTTCAGGTCACTGTCTTTGTAAAATTCCTGATGCACTGCTCCTGTCTAATAAAAGAAGAACATTCATACAGCAGCACTATAAATCTCAGAATCCCACAACCTTCCTTAAAAATCTAGGTCATTTAGTGTGTGTGGTTTAAAATATAACCTTCAGAGTCCATTTGAAAGTATTTTTCACCCCATGCTAAGCTACCTTACTTTTACAAGCGTGGTATTTACATACAGTAAATCTGAGTAGTTTTCATTTGAGCTATTCTCCAGTGGCAACACAGTTTTATAAATAACTCTCTCTGTTGTAGAGAATAACAACCACAGAAATTACAAAAGCTACTATAAAGACATTCAACAGCTAGAGGCATTCAATAATATCTGACCTTACGATTGTCCACTATGTAACGGCCTTTGTTTCCTATTAAATTCCCCAGCACATTGAGAACAGTACGATCGGTGATTGTACCCGGCTGATACAGCCCGACGGGAGCATGCTGCAAGAAAAGAGACCAACTCTTATGACAGTTAACGGTGAAGACAGAGAACTCAATTGCCTTAGAACTAGCAGGTTTTTTACAGACTGACTGTAACTGTAGTATTTTCTTGGGAGAATTTTTAGTAAATTCTAAGTCAAGATTACACCACCAATAGCCAGCATATATGTCAAACACCAGTTCTGTATGCCAAAAGAAGCACTCAGAATCTTATTGTGTATCCAAGAGTAAAGTCTCCTGTTTCTTGAAAGCAGAGGTTAGCACACCCAAAACAGCACATCAGTGTCAACATCTGCTCTAAAAGCTATTATTTTGATTGGTCAATTATAAAAACATGCAGAAGACCTACTCAGGGTTGGTCCTACTGTGCTAACCACTGCACAAATATAGGAGATTCAAGTCAACATGATTCTATTGGCAAAAATGTTAATATTTTTATTTCTATTGGGAGTTTCAAAATGACAATAATAATTTAGCCCACTAACGTCATACTTAATACATGAGCACCTACATATTTTCAGATTACTAACAAACTGCTGATGCAGGGTAACCAAAGTGGGGGCTTCTTTGGTTTACCACCTTCTCTGACACCCCATGCACTTCAATGGGTAGAAGAGGTCTGTTTACATAGAGCCACTGCTAAACCAGCAGCTCGGAACAGAGGATGCACAAAGTGACAGAAGTGCAATATTTTGTTGTTAGGTTTTTACTATAAAATTTCTTGTACATCTATGGCATCACAAATAGATTGTCAGTATTAGAAGGCAAGAAGGGAAAAGATCCCCCAGTAGTCTACTCCAGCCGCGGGTTTACGTTATTCCATCATCAGGATCTGTCTGGAGTGATACAGAAGTGTATCCAGCTTGTTAATTTTATAAACATCATAGGTTACAGAGGACACAACCCTCTTGAAGATTTCTCTGAGAGAAGCCTTCTCAAATAAGCATCTAATTAATGCCTGAAAAAGTTTATTCATGGATTCCTATTTAACCAGCTTTGCATAAATTCATTTTAAGAGATCACTCTAGATTTGCTACACAGAAGTGATGTTATGGAATACTAAAACTGGAATTTTCCAAAGGTTCCAGATACCAGTCATGGATCAAATCTGAATTCACCTCAGTTTTACATTACTTTATCCATCAATACTAGTTAATCTTCTGGACTTCCATCACTGCAGAGCTTTATTAAAACATTTACCTTAATACACTAATACGGGAGAAAGGAAATCATAGGATGTCTTTCTGCCTAAATTCTCTCTCCTTTTAATTTAAGCACAAGAAGCTTAAACTCTTTTTTCCCATCGCTTATTGAACTGTCCCATGAATATGTGTGTAAAAATCATGCAATTTCAATTAACACTCTAATGACACTTTCTAAATATCATTACAATCCCAATACAGGTTTTTCAAAACAAGGCATTTAAGATTTCTCAATCAGCTGAAGAACTTATAATAAGCTGAAATTTTCATTCCTCACCTTTGGAAGCTTATCTCTTCTGAGGAAAAGTGGAACTGCATCCCGGCCTGAGTTTACTGGTACAACTTCTTTTATATCGATAGTATCATCAGACAAATAATAGTGTAGAACAAGTTCTCGTGGGTCACGAAACATGGATTCTGGGTCATCCCACACACAGAAAAAACGTAAAACATGTCCATCATGCTCTAGAAATTGTTTCAAAGTGTCAATGCGCTCATAAGGGCGAAATGGCGTCATACTATCCAGAATCTGCAGATAAAGGAGAAATTAAGAGAAACAGCTTTTCAATTATTTGCTCTTAAAAACAGGGTTCCAAACTCCAGGGTACCAGCTAATCTTATAATATGCTTTTTGGATTTTCAAGTAATGCCACACAATTACATTTGCACTATTTATGCCATCACCAAAGAACTATTTTCAGGGTTGCTGTGCCCTCAGAAAACAGATGAAAACAATTTTGAATTGTTTTGATCTTTGTTTTTCTTGCAATAACATCCTTCAGATCAGAGAATTGTTAATTTATTTCAATAAATTGTCCATGGTAATCCTATGACTACAACTCCAAATAGCCTCACCCTTCCCAATTTACTTCCTTGGAAATTATTCTTTATAAATGATCTGGCATAAAGAATTATTTCTTTCCTGTTTAGTGTCTTCTTTTTTTTTTTTTTAGCTTTAAGCCATAATTTATTAACCTCTGATTTAAGTCATACAGTTGACAGGTGCTGGGTTCGTATGTTCTCCTCTCCATATATACCCATCAGTCTGAAAAGGAATAGCAAATCTCCAACTAAAGATCTATTCCAGCTGATGTGATCTATGACAAAGGTCATCTACAGTCATGGTTGCTGCAAAACCAGTAGCACTGCCTTAAATTGTATCCCAGGACGATGATTTGAATCTGACGACTGCATTTACATACTGTTAGTTACAGTCATATATAAATGGTGACATGAACAGGGTGTTCAAAATCCATCATGTCCAAAATGGATTAAAGGGGCAAGACAGTCCTAACCTACAAAATTCTGCAAAATTACTTCAAAAGAAGAATGGTGGCAGTGTCAGCTGAACTGTCTGAACAGAAAGAACTGTTGACTACGAGTAGTTTATATCACTGTCTAAATATCTATTTATCCACGGATATATCTTCTGGCCTTAAAAATCTGAAAGAGAAAAGGCACATTCTTTCAGAACATCACATCTTAAAATAAGGAAAGCAGAACCAAGTTCTGCCTGCCAACATCCTTGCTGATTTGCAGTACTTGCCATTTCAGGCATCATCATGCTTATACGCTACAAGTCAGTTACTTTCCTTCCCAGTACCATCTTTCCTCCTTCCTGACCTTTGAAGATGCAATGAGCAACCAAATACAGCCACAGAGCCAGATAACAACAATAGCCATAGGGTATCATCTCCAACAACACAGAAATATGAATCTAAGGGATTTGCTACATTTTTCATTGGTCTCACTTTCTCATCGTATTCCTCACCTCCTTTCATACCTTCAGTTTCTGGCCATCTATTGGGAGTCTGGTACAAACCAATTTAATTCTGTTCAAAGCAGTCCAGAGCAATCTGCCCTCAATAAATAAAAAACTACCTTCCACAAGTTAGTCACAGGAAAGTGAGAGCATAAAGCAGCCATAACAATTTTTCTGTAATTTCTCAGCAAGTAAGAATATTATGACACAGATTTCAGTAATTCTGAGTCTTCTGACACTCTTATTTCTTAAACCTTTTTTCTCCTTTCCATTCTCTTTAGGCACACATATGCACAATACTTGAAGGTTTTGCTTGTTATTTTTACAAAAAAAACCCACCACAGTCTAAGCAGGTTATGCAGTACCATAGATAATGCTGACACAGCCTGCCAATATCAAGACGATCAATTTCAGCATGTGTTAATACACACCTGTTACCTACAAGATCTGAGTAAGGGAAAAGCAACCTATGGCCAGCCTGAGTCACCCCTCTGCAGAACCAGGAGATGTATTACAAATACTACTTTTCACTGAGGGACTGCAAAAAGGCTGAAAGCATGAATGAAGTGAAACCAACATGTTGGCCTGAGAGTGCCTCAGAGACATGCATATTGCTGTACACATTTCAGTCACAACCACCTTCCGTTTTTGCTGCTGAGAGCTGCAGCAGTTTTCTCAATAGGAGGATTAAGTTGAATGGAACAGACACTTAGAGTATTTGTTGTTTCAGAGTACTAGGCTGGATTTACCACAACCGGCTCTATATAGTGGGCCAACAGTCCTAACAGAGTCAGGTCAAGAGAAATTACAGTGCTGTCTGCACTCATATAGATCAAGAAAAACAGAACTGAAAGAAACTGCCACAATTCCTTACAGAAAACATCACTCCCACTACTATTCCCAAAGACCACAAATCCTGCAGAGGGAAATCCACATAGCATCTAGGAGCTGCAAGTGAGATTTTTCAGCAGGTGTGTATGTGTTCCCATATACTCATGAAAGAGGGAACTGCCTTCAAATAAAACCTCAAAACTCTTAAAAATGCAGAGTGCTGGGTTCTACGTAACAGAAGAATTTGCTTTACATATGCAAAGAGCTGTTAATAACATGTGGGCTAGAGATGAAAGATGACTTATGAATAGACCAAGTGAGTCTACAGGAAGCCATGGGTGTGCTTGAACCACAATTCCAATTAGATCTTCCTTTAAAGGTATTTATTATTAAATTAGTTCAAGCATAATCATAAGTAGAATATAGCATAGGTCCTTTTTTTTTTTTTTTTAGTTTAACACTGAAAGGTTTACTTTATTTTTACCAGTTAATTTGGTTCTGTTTCAAAAGGTGTGTGAACACATCAGCAGAAATTCAGTACTATGTAAGTACAGTAAGCCGCAGAATAAAATCTTTTAAAGCAAGATTTCTCTTGGGATTTATTATGTTAAAATAGCTACTTTCTATTTGCTATTAGAAAAGTATTTTATATAATGCATATTGCTGATAGCAATGGCGCTTCTATTAAAATCAAGTTCTCACTATTACTGCCTCATCTGACCTTTTGCCTTTCTTGGGTATACGGATCATCTGGACGACTTGCAGGAGGATTTAATCTAACTCCCATTTTCCTCAGGAAATTTTCTGTAAACTGGTCACAATCAGTGATCTTATATTTTCGGGCATAAAAGGTTACTTCTATGTTAATATTGAAGTGATCTATAGTATAGAACTGATCTTCATAAGGAGGTGGAAGTGGAATCCGATGCCGTCGAACAATAGTTCCTGTAAAATAATAATTAAATAATAAACACATAAAATATAATAAATTCATAGAGAAAATATCCTTTGCTCTAAGGATCTTGCTAATTTTCTATGCCTGTACACTCTGCAGTGTGAGGAGGGCAAGACATAACTAAGGTTAGAGAAAAAAATGCCCCACGCAGGAAAAAAGTGTGACCTGTTGAGCATGGAGGCAGGCGCATCCAACTGAGCTTCCTTAAGAAGTACAATGAAAGGAGAGACCACAGAGACGAGTTGGGCTGATTGCTGGGCTCTAGAAAAGAATCCATCTCAAAAATACAGAGCCAGGAACTCATAACCCATAGTCTAACAGGAACACTATCCAAAAGAAAAGGAAAGGGCAGGGAGGGAGGAGGAGAAGAGAAAAAAAGAGACATTTTAACTTTGTTAAAATAAGTACATACTTAAATTTTCTCATTGATGGTGTTTAAATGAAAGGACTGTTATTCTGAAAGCATTGTATTGTTTACATTTACCACATTAAAAGAGAAGGAAACTGCTATTGGTCTATCAGCTGAAAACTCACAAGTACCTTAGTGAATTGGGTAATGTTTCAAAAGTGCTCACTGCTGATGGTTAAGAGACTGGGGCATCTCTCATATGACAAAAGGTTGAGAGAGGTGGGTCTGTTCAGCCTGGAACAGAGATGGCTCAGTGTTTATAAATACCTGATGGAAGGGAATGAAGAAGATGGAACCAGGCTCTTCTCTGTTACGCCCACTGACAGGACAAGTGGTAATAGGCCCAAATAAAAAGATACACAATTTCATATGAGCACAAGAAAACACTTTTAACTGTGAGGGTGATCAAATGCTGGAACAGGCTGTCCAGAAAGATTGTGAAGTCTCCATTCTTGGAGTTACTTAAAACCCAACTGGACATTGCCCTGTCCCTCTGGCTCTAGCTGATCCTGCTTGGAGCAGAGAGGTTGGACTAGACAATCTTAAGGTAGCCCTTCCACCCTCAACAATTTTGTGATATTACAAGTATTTTAGAAACAACTTACAACCTACGGCCTCTGTAGGTTAAACAAACATCTAACTCAAAGGTTAAAGAAAGGTATGTGGCTGCACGACAAGCTATGATTTATTCCAAGTGAAGTTAGAGTTCACAAAGAACAGAAGATCAGCAGAGCTGGGACTGAACTTTTTTTCACACATTATGAGAGAACAAAAAGGACAACAGTGAAAGTTTTGCCACACCAATACCTCAATATAGTTGTGTGAAAATACCCTGCAGGGAATAAAAAGATGGTCCAGTCTTCAACCTTAGGCTCTTTGCGGGACTTACCAACCCTGACACCTCTGTAACACCAGCTTTATAATGCAGATAACTGCTGGCTAAGACCAGCAGGAACCACCAACCCGTATTATTATAATAATTCCTTGCCACCGTAGGTTCCCAACAACTTTAAAATTACAGTAATTATAAAAGGTACAACTTTAAGGCAACTATAGTAAACACACAAAAGTTCCAAAACTAAAAATAGTTCCAGTTCTAACCTAGTACTACAACAATAGTTTATTAGACACAATTATCTAAAAGGTCTATCTTATTATCTCTCACTACAGAACTGGATCTCTATCCAGTGCCCTTCAGCTATGCATCTGGTAGTATTTCCCACTGAGTCCTGTTTGATGATTTTCCAGCACTGCTATTTTGTTTTGGAGGGAGGTGGAGAAGGACCTGGAAAGAGAGGGAATAGAGGCAGAAGAGGAGGCAGAAAGATATCATTGTGTGGCTTTGTTTGGTGTTTGAAGGGCCTTATTCCTACGTTAGTCCATGGAAATTTATTATTGTTCATTTTATTTCCCTAAAGACTAATCTGTGTGGAAGTATCTTCCACTACCACATTATCAGAGTTTGTTAAATTCTAACTCGTACAATGAAAACATACCCTTAATTTTTCAGGGGAATAAAACAACAAAGCAGATTTACTTTATGTTCCCATTAAAATAATTATTTGAAATGCATTCAGCATCCTGATTTTTCACATGTACCAAAGCCGAAATCCTGGTTACTGACATTTGACTGTAAGATAAATTTGAACCTCTACCTGTTTAAACATAGTCATACGCATATTTAAGATGCATTCTCATGGAAATTTTAGTTAGGAAAACATGGTAATTAGCACATTTTAACACAAAGCCAAACTGCATTGCATTACCATTAACAAACCCAGATACTTTAAAATGTTACCTGATTTTGGCTAATCCTTGGGTCACTCCTAGAAAAATCAACAGATAATGCGCTAAGTCAGAACAGTCCCCACATGAATGCAAATCCTGTTGAATCACCATTTTAGTGAAAACATAATGGTTGACAATTTCCTAATATGAGCTATCTTCTGAGGGTATATTCATCTCAGAACTGGTGAGTAAGCCTTCAGCCAGTTTTTCATATCATTTGTCAAAGTATAATATACATGTCCATTCTGCTCCGAGGGACGAAAATTTCTTTCCTAATGGAAAATGTCTTGTAAAGATAACATCTGTAGCAATTCTTTGCTTTTATTAGGTATCACTGTGCCTGATCTACCCATGTAGAGGATACATTTTATATTGTTGAATTTGAAGTTTAATAAAAGCTGATCAGCTGAGGATAGGTCTCAGCATTTTTAAAATTGTCCTTCCTTCTGGAAAATAATTATATTTCTGCTTCTAGAAATTTACTACAAGATGTTAAATGAGGGTCTGGGCATGTGCAACACTCAAGCTGCTGAGGATGGATGGCTACTTTTGATATTTCTTTTGTCTTTTGTTAGTTTATTTATCACCACCAAGCATTATTTTAAATATTTGCATCTGGCCAGACTAAAGCTCTCCTATACTGCTCTCTTGTAAAGGGAGTTTGGGTACTGCTTTTCTCTGACAGTGGTGGTAGCATCGAGTTCCCACACCGTAATTTCTAGTGTATCTTCTTTCAAGGCTTCTGATTATTTGGCAACTACGGCATGAGTTTAAGAAGGCCTTCATAGGCCTTTTGACTATGGGGCAGATCACGAAGCTGGGCAGCAAATGATTTGGTCTCTTCTTCTGCACAGGTTTCTGACTACCTCTGTGCTACTCAAGAGTGCATTAGAGAGAGGAGAAAAATGGGTAACACTTGGAGTTTGTACGCTCCTTGACTGCTTGCACAGAAAGGAGGAGAAGCAACCACTACTATCCCTGCAACACGATAAACAAAGGAGCTTCATACATTCACTTATTCACCCGTCTGAGAACACAGCAAGGTCATGATTTGGCCACCATCAAGTATGGCAAAAGTACAATTATTTCAAGGCCTCAGGGGAGGTCTTAAACTCTTAGATAATGGTTATATTGGAGGAACTGACTGCAACTTCACTTTCCTGCTAGTACTTTCCTCTTCAGCCAGCTGGCCTTGGGAACCCAGCCAGCAGGCAGCTCCTCTCTCTTTTTCAGCTGGCTGACCTTGGGGAAACCAGCCAACTGCTCCACTCCAGTCTGGCTTGCAGGGCCTGGATTGCACTGGAAGCTACACTCAATCCCATGGGACACAAATGACCTTTTGATAAGACAGTACCAGCCAGCCACAGTCCTGTTAACTGGGAATTAGATCTACAAAACACTTGCACTGCCATATCTATTCTGGCTCTCTATGGGAGTATTTCTTTTTATATGGGAAAAGTAATTAGCATTCTGGCTCTGGAAGAACATTGTGGACTTTGTTATGTGGTTGAGTTTACTGTTCTCCTCTTCGCTCTCTATTCCATTATCTTTAGTTAGCTTTTGTGCATTCTGATTGTCCTGGTATTTTTTGCTTTGACTCTGGTTTCTCAAGTTCACACTGGCCTCTGCATTCCTCTGTATTTTGCACTGAATTTCTCTGTTTGTATAGATTTCTTCTAATGCTTCTAATATTTTCCAAAGTTTAAACTATAGCAAGGCAGTTTCCAAAATTAAATTAAGTTTAAATTTCCGTTATTTAGTAGCAGCCTTATCTGTACAAATCCATGTCCATGTACAGCAGCCAATTCCATAAAGCATTTTTAAAAGTCACCAAAATACATTTCTCACAGATCATTTACTTTGTCACTCTGAGATTTCATCAATGGTAAAAGCACATCTCTAACTTTTTTTTTTTCCCATAGCCAATTTGTTCTACTTTTGTAAAGTCACAACCAAAGTTAGAAACTACTCTTTGACAGCTGTTCCTTCACCAAATCTTCCTGCAATCCTTAAGCCTCTCCAAGTTTTTTTCTGCAAAGCCACAAGTACTACCCACAGTGGCAAGTAGAGTGGGAAACCACTACATTTCTCTGATCCCACCATGCCCAGGGACAGCCATTCAGACCATCAAGCTCTCATTTGTGGGTCATCACGTAAGCACTAGTAATCCCATGGCCTCAAGGCATTAACCAGCCAAGTTCACAAGATCTACTTTTGATCTATCCCACTACCTACCTACCTACCTACCTTCGATCTACCCCACCACTGCTATACCTATTCTTCAAGAAGGCTCCTGAGAACAGCTGTCTCTTTTACATCTTTTCTGCCGGTATAAACATCCAAGTTAAGGTTACCACCACCTTCTGTCTTCAGCAGTTCAATTCCACTTTTTCCATCACTGTTTTTTGCTATTCCTCCTGTACACAACCCCTTTCCTGCCACTGCAACACTCCAACTGTTCACACAGACTGAGCCTGCCCTGCTCCTGATGTTCCCACA
>NW_009910483.1:16789-32164 GCF_000696875.1 Nestor notabilis
CCTACACGTGTGCTCTTTTATTCAGTGCAGTTTGCCTTTCAACAACCCAAGCTCTCCTACACTGCAACTCTCCTCCACAAACCCCTGTCATTTTAATTAACTGAAATGTATTTCAGCAGATGTGCTGAGGACAGAATTGTGGTTAAGATACTGAGCTTCAGTTCCTCATCCTGTTATACCTTTTCTGCATGATCATGGGCAAGATTTTTCATTCCTTTATGCTTCAGTTTACCAGTTTCACAATGCAGATAGTTATACTTTTGTTGTTCTCAGGCTTACAAATTCTCAGTCAGGGCAAGGAATTCGAATAATATAAGAGGTATGTACAATTATCATAAAAGAGGCAATGGGACAATTTTTGATTGAAAGTGGAGTAAGACTAGCAGTTAATGGTTTAGTATTTCCTTTTAAGAAACACTGCTTTTGCATATATTCAACAACAATATTTAGTGCCTTTAATATAACAACTTTGTAGCTGTTCTTCAGTTGTGGAGTATTAAGTCAATGCCCAAATGCATGTGAGTAAAGAATTCTCTGATAGGCATCTCCACCACATTTTTTCCTCTACATCATATTAATCTCTAGGGTAATAAGAAAATTTATGTAGATCTTCACATCAACTGTGAAGCCTCATCATCATTTCAGTCTTTGGGCCTTTCAATCTACAGAATCACTTCCTTCCTAAACACAACCAATATACAGAGCTTTCTTACCCGCCCAGGTATCAGCAACAAATAAATTAAGTGCACTTCTGAGATCCTGGAACATTTCTTCTTAATCCATCAGTTTAATACCTTGCGCATACATATGTATCCCATGTAAAGTACTCAATCAAAGTCATAGAGGCCTTCAAAACATCCTTGCATGGAAGACTGAGAGAATTCTTGTTTCTCTCTAATATTATTCCGTTAATTTTAGATCCAGTACCAAAAGTGACTCCAATAACCATTAACACAAAATGCAACCACGGAAACAGTGGGAAATTGTAGTCTTCCTGTCACCCCAGGCACATCAGGCCTGAAGGGGCAGCCTGCACAACCCCTACTACAGAGTCAGTGAAAATGACTCATTCCTATAGCAACACTCAAAGGCATCAGCTTTATCCTGCTCTGATGAACCTGGCTTCCATCTTCTCTCTCAAGGACATTGCCTCTGCCACTCGGGCTAACTGTACTTCTTTGTTGATGGTCATTTGTTCTAAGGCACAAAATCCAGAAACAGACACTCGCACTCCTGTGACACACAAGAGAAGAAAACCCAAACCCACTGATGTCTCCTGCCTCACATATATGAGTGCAGGTAGGGGTAAGTAACTTGTAAATTCCCAGAAGAGATCCAACATGCTTTTCTTCAGGTCTTGAGAAAGCACTTGTCCAAGTAGGAGTACGATGACGTTTCTCTGAATTCAAAATCAGTTCCTGCCAAAGAGCCAACAAGATTTCTGACAAGAACTACTCAACACAGGGAGAGCAGGACCTGAAGTACTGGTTTAAGAAAAGATTCACAGGTAATTTTATCCCAGATCTAACAGTAATGATTCATGTAACACCTTGAAATATTATCCTACTCTGTAGACAGAGAAATTGACAGCATCTGCTCATCTTGGAAAAGAACATGGTAGTTACATGGTTAACTTATTTTTTAAAATTCCTGTACTAAGATCCACCAGATTGTACAAAATATCTTTGGGGACTGGGCGGCGCAGTCATCCCAAGATACTCATTCCAAGACATCCTGCTTTTCTGGACTACATCCCTTGAAAACTTTTTAATTCTGGCAGTGACCCATAAACACCAAGAAGCAGCAGCTGTGTTCCCCTTCTGCAACAGGATGTTGACCGCTAGGCCACATTTTCTTAATGTAAACCAAGTCCATCAATACTCCAGTAAATAAGCTCAGTAAACTTGCCTTCAAAAGTCCTCAGGCTGGCCCACGCACAGTGATGTGGCATTGAGGCACAGTAACTTCTTAACTTAGAGGCGTCAAGGAAAAGTTACTGTGCCAAGGGCACATTAATCATAAAAGAACCAACAGACAAAGGCACAAAAGGCACACTCGTTCAATAACAGCAGAGATACTGCAGCAGATAATGAACAAGTACAGAGCTGTTGCTAGAGAACTTACTGTCAGTGCCAAGACAGGAGGAGCCACGCTCCGCAATGGAGATCTAGAACACAAATTGGTTTTGCAGAAGTGACACAACACTGACAAAAGACATACCATCATATGCTTTCAAAAAACTATTAGAGAAAAAACATGTATGTTTGAATACGGAGGGGATTCTACCTTACAAAACCTACATCTTCAGAAACTAAGACAACAAAAAAGTTCACATTATAATCTATAACAAGAAAGGACAATTATAGCTGTTCACTTACATCCCATTTTAACTATAAGAATTCACATTATGTATCCTTCGGAATGGACCAAAACTCTACTGAAGAAAGATATAAAGGAAAAATAAGCAAGTGCTATTAAAAATAGATACCTTGAGGTATGCCACTATTTTTCACTTGGGGTTCAACCACTTGAATTGTATCATCTTCAAGGTAGAAGTATATTTTGCAGTGTCTGATTCTATATAGCTCTTGGTTTTTGTCAGGCACTTCTTCGTCAAAATAGGCATCAAAAGACAATACCTATTAAGAACAATAAATAAGTATAAAGCAGAAAAATCTCCAATGCTTTTGCAAAATATGTCAATAAAATAAACTTGTATAGATTATAAGTAACTAAATGTATGGATTTCAGGAGGTAGATTTATTTCTTAAAAATGTAAGAACAGAAATCCACATTAAATCCCATAAATTTAAAATTCTTTGCTTGACATTTTTATTATCACAACATCTAAGCAGAGATGGAACTCTAAAGTAAAGAAATAAATCAAATATAAAGCTATCAGCAGGCTGCTTGGAAAATCTTCTCAACAAAGCACTTTCGATAACACAATGAGCTACCTAGGTCCTGAAGCAAATTTTAGACTGCTATTCAATGAATTGCTGAAAAATAAAGTGCATTATGACAGTAATGGCTTCACCAGTGAAGTAACTGGAAAGGAGAGTTCTTTTCAAGCAGATCCTGCAAGCTGTCTAATGAAAGCTACTGAAGACTATCAGAGAGAAATGATGTTTTTTCAGGAGTCATTTAGAGCTGTGCAATACTGGCATTTTGAAACTTTCCTGGTCCTGCAATTCAGTGAGGGTATACCAACTGGCCTTCATTATCTCTTGCAATAGCAATAATGCAAGGCAAAAAAAAAAACCCTTCAGAGGTGAGGTGCTCAGTGCTTTACTACAGTGGCCTTTATGTCTGGAGATCCCAGCTCAAACTCAGCAAACCACTACATGTTTTGCACTTCTTGGTATTATTTATGTTCTTTAATCACCGAGACCAATTTTAAGGGAATGTCTAAGAAGTACCTGCTTAGTAGTGCATTATCTAATAGGAAGCTTGCTGTGGTAAGTATGTTCAGGAAGATATTAATTAAAACAGGTTTTCATCCTACCCCCTCCCCCCAGTGCATTTGGGTCAAATCTGTGCTAATTCATACTTCATTTGTCATGATGACTCTATTTAATAAATTCAATTACCGTTATTCCTGATTCATTAGACAAACAGAAGCATCAAAAAGAACTTAGCTTTTCCCTATGTTTCAATGAGCATCTGGCAGACCCTGGTTTGAAAAAAGTATTTGAACTCTAGGAAGCTGGCCAAGATCCCTACATGACAGAACAGACCAGTTAAGAGTCTGTATTCCTTTAACACATGCCTTTGAGAATCTCAAAGTACTTCCATGAATACTAACGACACAGATTTTAAAACACCCTAACAGACAAACACAACCTCTTTTTCTACCTCTGGGGAGAGACAGCTAGTGGTTTCCTCAGGAGCACATAAAACAGCCACCCTGTGCCCTAGTCAGGCTTCTCAATAGGCCACTCTCCCTTTTCTCAGGCAGGCTGAAGAGAACTCTGTTTCCACAAACTATTTCAAAGGCTAAGATCCTATTGATTTTCAGCATACACCAAACAGTATGACAGACACATTTTGCACATTAACTCTCCTGCACTGTGACCCGCCACCATCAGAAAAATTAAGTTATAATCAAATGACATAACTGTTAACTGTTCAACCTGATGGCATTGAATCTTCACAAAAGGATCTAGACACTACCGGTTATGGTTGTTCAAGTAGTATAACATGCAAGTTTCTGAACAGCCTACACATGAAATAGTTGAAAATAAATAAAAAGTCGTTCTGGCCACATGTAATTTTTAACTGTGGATTTCACTATTTCAAGCATCAAGCACAAAAACATTGGATAAAACATCCGACATACAACAGAGCCAACACAAACTCTACTGTCCAACTGCAATTTTGCAGATCAAAACAGATGATTCAGGAAGGGTGAGGAGGGAAAGGAATAGGAAAGAAGATAGCTTGCTTTTCATTTTAAAGTAAATTTAATTTTTAAAAATACTTGAAATTTAACACTTCCTAGCTCATGTCTCATCTATAGTACATTGCTGTGTACAAAGTTCCCATCCCATTCTTCAAAAAAACAAATGTTACTTATGAAAACCAAAAGTAACAAATATTGGATAAACTCTGTGGCATTTTGTGAAGTTGGCACAAGGTTTCCCTAGCACCTGTGATAATCAAATTATAAACTTCATTTCAAGCCTAGGAGGCCTTGTGTGTGTACTTAATTGTAGAAGACATTACATTTACACTTGTTTCCTATTAAGCATATGAAATTGCAAAAACTGTTTCACAAACTACTTAATAATGAAGTTTTATGCCTATCTTTCCTCCAATTACTATGGTACTGCTGAAAGCTGGAAAACATATTAAAATGGTAAGAAAGCAGACTACATTTAAAAAGGACTACTCAGACCATCTTTCATGTAGTCCATTCTATTCAGTAATAAACTGCAGCACTGGAGGACATAGCTGCATTCTACGCTCGTATCTGGGGAAGCCGAATTATCTGGGTAGTACCCTTTAACAGTCTGCAATTAATACAAACACGAGTCCTCCAGAGGTCAATTCTGTACCTGCAAACTGCGGTCCTGTATTGCCCTGTGGAGGAATACACTGACTAGAGAAGGAATGTCAAAAGGCCAGCTAGCTCATGTCACCAGCCAAGTTCAATGTCTGATGCTCAGTTGGAGGTCCCCACTGCCTCCTACCTAACCCCTTTATTTCATAAAGTTGGGTCCAAGTCCTGCTAATTTACATACAGCCCCAAGAAGCCAATGCACACCGCTCATTGAAAGAAGGGTGTAGGTAAAGCTCATGCATGACTGGCTAAAGCCTTAACATTTTGGCACATTAGACCAATTCATACTTCAGCACATTGCTGAAAACTAGGTGAGCAATAGTAGGTGTTTCAGAGGCAATGCTAATGAAGTCATGTGAATCTGTTCAAGCCCTACATTTTCTTGTAGTAGTTCTGGTCTGCCAAAGAAATGAATGTGTAATTGTACTGCAATTACCTGCATGGCTTTTCTTCTGAAGTAAAAATTATGAGGTTAGCCATTCTTCCCAATATTTAAATACCATAATCATTTAGTCATGCAACATTTCAGCAATCTGCTGAATGATTTCTTTTTCTGGATCATTTTCCTTCTCTGATTGTAGGCTTTTTGCTTTAGAAATAAAACATCACTAACTAGAATTTAATGTAAATTTAAACATAGAGAGTAATGACAGTGTGCTACAAAATTTGTATCATCACAGATTACAGTTATTTCATAACTCTCCATCTTTAAAGGTGTCACCACACTCTTGCAAAATACAAAAAAAAAATATTAATTTTAAATTCCTGTGTCTATAATGGACATAATCAACCTATTTATGCATGAACAGATCACACCAAAGGCAGCATGACTTTGATCGAACAAACATGATAGCATAAGGGAATTCCAAGTCTACAGCACTCCACGGAGGCCCATGGTTCCCGAGTGCCCATTTTCTCCTGGACTGGGACTTACCTTACATTCTTAGCAGGCTGCCAAATAATTCCTTCAATGTCATGATCGTCACTAAAATGAAACATGTCAACCACTTCCTTATTTTTATTATATCCTTCAGGAGGTGTACCCTAATGAAGAAATATTTTTCTGTGTTGCTTTACAGCATAATATATGTTTATATTAATTGTCAAATATACCAATATGATGGAAAAATAGATGTTACCACTCTTTCTGTCTATCTAGAAGCTTTCTTTGCATGCACAAAATAACATTCTGAAATATCTAACTGAATTTCACCTTTATACCGTCTTGGTCATATTGTAGCTATTCATAAGAAACATACAGATAGAGATTTCTACATACCTGTTTGTCAAATGCTACCCAAGCAGGAGCATCACTTCCCATCCCTTCAGGAAACACACTGTATTTAGGTGTCAGCTTTTGACCAGGTAGTGGTTTACCTCCAACTCCAGGTTTATTTTCATCAACCAGCATAGCAACATTATTGCAGAAACCCCAGTGCTGTGACTTGTGGAACTTTTCTTTCAATTTGGAAGAAAAAGAGAAAAAAAAATAAATCTGTATGTTTGTTTTCAAATCCATGATATTTAACTATCTAGGCAAGGAGGATTAATCACATAAAAGTTCCTCTGTAATTACTTTTAATACAGAATCTAAAAACCTGTAACAACTGGAATGCTGCAAGTGAAATGATGTATTTTCTGTGGTCAATTTGCCAGCATTATAGATGAAAATTGAAAAACATTCCAGTAATTTACCCAGGCTCAGAGACAGGATGGTACCAGGCGTTTTTTCCCCCATTCCCTGCAACAAGGATTGAGGTACAAGGTAAAAGAAGGAAGACACCCATGAGAATTCTTGCAAAAGGTAGAGGGGAAAAGCCTTTTTTACAGATCTCCAGAGCACAAATGGAAACAGTTCAGGAGTACCCAGAGAACAGCCTGCTCTCATTACTTATGTCAAAGCCCTTATTTACACTTGTATCCCCGAGTGCAGAATAAATAGCTCTGTACTAGTGAATATACTTGAATTTTGGAAGGTTGGATCTGAATCAAAAGACAGAATATTCATTCCATCTGGGCTTATTCCAAAGAAGGTCTGTGTAGTGATTTCTTTATATTAGTACTATTTTTTCAGGCAATTAAGGATGGAGTGCTTAAAAAAATATGCACAATCAACTACAAAGAAACCCATCTTGCCTACTTGCATTTCTCGGCTGGGGCTGGAACCAGTCTTAAAGTGATGCAGAAAAGCCTCTAGCCTCACATGAATATCAGTCCTGCCTGTGGGCATGTCCTTCCTAATGAGCTGCCTGCTTTGCCAGCCAGTTCTCTCAAACATGGCAGACAGTGTGAGCTGTGCTTGGGCAGCAATCCCTTAACAGCCCCACACATCAGTCTCACACAAGAGGAGAGGGAAATAGGAAAAGCCAACAGAAAACTCCACTAACCCTTACTCCCATGAGCAGCAATCCTGACTCTTTAGCTCCTCTCCCTCTACTATTCCTCCCTTCTTCACCTTCTCAAATCCTTGAAACACTTCATCTTGGAAGACAGAAAAAGGCCACTGGGTAACTGCATGCCAGCACACCTAGTAAGGGATAATGGAGACAATCACAGCTGTGCCCTTCCTCAGCCTGGGACTGGGTGAATATGAGGAAATATAAAGCTAAGGGAGAGGAACTAATGTTACGGGTGAGCACAGAACAGGCTCTATGTAGAGAAAAGACCGAACAGCAAAATTTTTCATAGCAGCACTAGAGCAGGTTATGTCACTAATGTAGCAGAGTGCCAAAATTGCTTCCCCATCTATATTTAGAAGACTGGGCATCACTAATTATTACATAGATATACTTAAACCACTCCCCAAAAAGGTGTAGACAACTCTAAGTTACTATCATAAATAAAAAAATGGTACAAATAATGATTTTTCATCATGGCAATGTCCAAATGCTCCAAAATAACACACGCTCAGCACAGCTGTTCTGGGAACAAGTGTAAGCAGTGTAGCAGCAAAACCTGAAAATAACCAAGTAGCTATTTCATTCTGCCAATATGAGAGTAAGGAATTTCAAAGGCAGATAACCAGCCTCATGGCTCATAACATCCAATGCTCATATATACAAACTACTTCACACTCAAGGTTACAGCCTAAACTGTTCACCTGCCTTGCAGTTCTCTAAATCCAGTGACACAAGACAGAGAGCTGCCCTTGACATGATCAACTGAATCACTACTTTAGCATTACCTTCGCTTAAAATCCTTTTTCATTCCACTTTTGCAAGGACAGTAGTATGAAAAATAATTATTTACTATTTTTACATATTATTCTTTTTAATACCATAATAATCAATGGCTCTACCTTGCTTAGGTTAACAAAAGCTGGGTCAGCCAGCACCCTTTGGAACAGTCATTGCAAAACAAGATAAGGTTCACATACTGGGGACAGTGACTGGGAGGAGTTTGGAAGCATTTCCACAAAGAAGATATTTAAAAAGTAAGCAATGTTTTGAATAGACATGAATAAAAGGGCACACGGCAAGTATATCATAGTTTAAAGAATAACAGAAGGGAAAACAGGAAGTACTCCTGAACCATATGTTTAGAACTAAAGAACAAGGGTTACAGAATAAAAGAAAAAAAATAAATAAAAGGAAACACTTCTCTAACGACTAGTCAGCCCCTGAGCCCCCCTGTCACACAGCACTGCTCAAGCCAAGAATTTAACAAGATTAAAGAAAGAGCTGCACATTTGCAGGAATACTGCCCAAAATAAAATATGTCATATGAGCACATTTTCTTGAGCTGTGATATAAAAAGTCACACCTCAGTGGGCAGTGTAAGCACTGACATTTAGGCATCAGAAGGGGATCTTCATGTGGTCATCCCACCCCTCCCTCAAGAAGTGAGCACAGGCGCTCTCCCAGCACAGGGCTCTGAACAGAAAGGCACTGATGGGGTGTGGCACCCACTTCGTAACTTATCTGCACTTAGGATGTTTTTTCTCTATCTCCTTTGGACACTACTGAGCTGCCCTTTCTTCTATTTCTTCTTTTAATAGTTTTGTTCCTTGGTAAGCTGATACAGAGAAGTCAGAATAGAAGGGAGCTTTCTGCATTTATCAGTTCAAATGTGGAATAACTACAGGGAAGCTGAGGAAGGGAAATTAAAGGGAAATTTCTACGCACAAGCTTCTGATTTATACTGAAGGTGCTATAGAAGAGATCCACTTTTTGGCACAGCAAGTCTTTAATTTCCCCCATTAACAAAGCATGAGTTAAGGAGAAAGGCATAGTTGTCAAAGCGCAGTGAGTACCAGTTTTCCTGAGCAAGGGAAAGCTTTTCATGTCCTCAAAGCTTCTTCTAGAAGCATTTGCTGTTCATCTGTTCCTGGGCTTTGGTGACCTTCAGTGTGCTAAAGCGTTCATCAAAGTAATCCAGAGTTGCTCCTGCTGGAAATCTTCCAGAATTTAGGGATGAAATTGCAACACCATTCACAATTTGATATGTAAAATACACAGTCTAGCAGCTGCAATTCCATTAAGAATCTTCTGTGGCATTCTTGTAACTTTTTAGGGTTCAACAGAAAAACTATTTTAGACTCCTTACCACAGAATTACTTATAAGCCCCTTCTCCACGAAAAGCACCTATATCCATATGCAAAATAATTTCTTAGTTCTAAAAGTCTGTACAGTTATTTCTTTTAAAAAAATGTTTAAGAAAATGTAATAACTGAAGATTACAAAAGAGAAAAATGACATTTGGGAAACTTCAGTTAATGAACTCAGACCACATCCAACCTAAAATAGTGACAGAACATCACGTTACCTCCACAGTAATATTAAATGACTTCTAAAAGAAATCTGTGAGAGCTTTACTGTGTCTGCTGTGCTAATGCAGCTGAACTGAACAGGCTGGCCTGTTCAGATCTGCTGAACAAAGCTGGCCATTTTCTGTGTGGTGAGCCTGAAATAAATATTAAGGATACATTCAATAGCGACTAATGCAAAGGTCAGGATTCTCTGCAGCTATTGGCTTTGCAAACACAGCCACTGCAGTCCTTGGGGAACACTGCCTCATGCTCTCTCCATCTTGCTCTTTAAAAGATTGGCGAAGTCACAGTAAACTCATCAGGGAGCTGCACGTTTCAGCTGAACCAAACCCAACTGGAAATCTCTCACCACAGTGGCTGGAGTGATGAGGGAGCCCTGTGCACACACTGTCTCAGGAGCTATGTGTTTTTAGTTAAGTTCCACAGGGAGTTATGGCAGAAGCCGCTTATAGCAGTGCAGTTCTCTTCCCTGTATCCACTTTTAATTCCCATCTCAAGAACAGCAGCTGCACTGTGGAGGTCTGGCTCAAATCCTGTATCAGGATGAACTGTGGCATTTCTGAACTACTCTAAGCTGCTGATACAGTTCCTGGTTGCTTTGGCTAAGAAATCGAAATAAATGCAAATGCTGCACGCTGTGCCAGCCACACTCACGTGACCGATTTTCAACTCTTTTATCATCCCCCGCTTGCTGCAGAGGTTTCAGTATGTTCAGAGGTTAAGTAGTACTGTGCAAGAGGCATGCCTTAAGACATTTTTCCTAGCAGCTCTGGTGCCCCTCGAATGGATCGCAGAAGAAGGTGCACCAACACTAACAGCCTGAATCAGTACAAGAAAGATATGGACCTGTTGGAGCAGGTCCAGAGTAGGACCACAAAAATGATCAGAGATGTGCTAAAGCACATCTCCTATGAAGATGGGCTGAGAGAGCTGGGCTTGTTCAGCCTGGAGAAGAGAAGGCTCAGGGGAGACCTTACTGTGACTTTTCAATACTTAAAGGGGGCTTATAAGAAAGATGGGAACAAACTTTTTAGTAGGGTCTGTAGCAATAGAACAAGAGGTAATAATTTTAAACTAGAAGAGGGTAGATTCAGACTAGATATAAAGAAGAAGTTGTTTACAAAGATGGTGGAACAGGTTGACCAGAGTGGCACTGGATGCCCAATCCTGGAAACATTCAAGGTCAGGTTGAAAGGGCTCTGAGCAACCTCAACTAGTTGAAATGTCCCTGCTCATTACAGGTGGGGTGGACTAGATGATTTTAAAAGGTCTCTTCCAACCCAAACTATTCTATGATTCTATTAGCTCACTCTTGCTGCCTGAGCTGGTACAGCCTCAGAGAAGGCAACAGATGGATATAAAGAAAAGGGTCCAAAATGCAACCCTGACAGGCAGATACAGGAAGATTTGGGTTTGTCAGTTGTGAACAGACAGAAATCTGGGGGAATGGGGCTGAGGTGCAGGAAGTAGTGGAAGTGGTTCAGGAAAGAAGGCCAGGGAAAGAAGGGAAGGCACAGCAGGCAGTCTTACTTATAAAGAGGTTGGCAAGCACTCCTTCAAGAAAAACTAATGTCTTATTTTGGTGCCAGTGATCACAGAACAGCAGAAAATACTCAAGCCAGGAAACAGAGACAGCAACAGTAGCACAGTTGATGGCAATTCCAAGCTCCTGTAATGAACACGAAGATGTGGAATTTCTGCTGTGCCACTAAAGTTTGCAATAGGAACTGATATTCTCAAGGATGTACTTTTCTTGTTGAGATCTATAAAGTCATTGCCCAATTCTTTAAGAAATGCCATGCAAAATTGTTGCATTGAATTCGCTCTTTGAGAGGGATTTCAAACCTCCAGCAAGAAAACACACTGGTCAGCAAGCACTTGAGATATCTCACCCATGTGAGTATGTGGTCCTCTCCCTTAGCTGCTGAACATCAATTTGGTATCAGAAGGGGCAGCTGCCTTTGAGAACAGGCAGTAGACCACTAACACTAACAAAGCAATGTTGCTAACAAAATGTTTTTGCATTGTCACCACTGTCAGCCCTAACACAAGCCAAACTCCAAACGTACAAACTTTTTCTCATGGTAAAAGAGCAAACCTGTTATATGCTACATTTCCACCACACACAGGATTAAACATGGTTATCAAGATCTGTGATTGTCTGTCCTGACAAACAGGTGACACATATATAACATACATGGACAAAGCTGAAAATTTCATTATTGCACAATTTCTGTATCAGTTCAGCTCCACAGTCAGAAGTACCTATGCCTCCCTGTGGCTCTTATATATTGGCTTCAGTGTCTGGAACAAGAGAAAAGAGTTGAGGAATTCCCCTTTTCAAGGATATGCAACAGGTAGTGAAATTCTCAAGTGGGTAAGCCACAAGTTACTGTCTGCTTGTGGAAATAAATTAATAAATTCTTCAATGCAAGAGCATGGTACATGATGTATGAATACCACATCCTGCCACTGCTGGGCAGACAAGGGCCCTTCTCTAAGGCTGTCAGGACAGAGGAGCACCAGCCTTGCTGAGGAGCGGCAGCACTCCCAGCACAGACTCTGGCCTCCCCAGCCGTGGCAAAGGGGGAAGACGCAACTTCTGCCCATTAGCCAGCCCCTGAAAAGGGCAGGAGATGGGCTAATCTGTGCTCAGAATCCCAGCCTGCTCTACCATTACATCTCCTGACAGCCCACATGTGAACATGACAGCCACTGCTGATGGGCAGCTTATCTTTGGACTTCTGCTCAAGGAACAACGGTTTTAAAGGAGGTGAAGAGGGTTTATTTGATGGGTGGACAGACTACTGTCATTTTGATTTTAAAGAGATTTGAAAAAATAGAGGTGGTTCCTTTTCCTTTCTTTGTAAATATTTTATGTCCCTGACACCTTCTCCTACAACCATCATTCTTCTCCAGCCCATCAAAACAAACATCAACCATGGCACTGCTTGTGCTATGCCTGCCCCTTTCATCCCAGCTCTTAATTTAGCACAAAGAAAACATTTCCTTACGTTACCGTAAGTTTTAAAAGTGCTCATCACGTCCCTGCGCTTCCCTCCAGTCTCATAAGCTGTGATGCCCGAGGAACAAGACATTGCTGAATCGGGCACCAGTAGGTTGCAGTTAAGAGAAGGAAAAACAGTAAAAGCCAGCCAGCGGCGGCTGCTTTTCCAGTTGCCGGCACCAGGGGCGGCTGTGAGCTGCCGGGCCTCCCTGTCCTTGTTCACGGCCGGAGATGAAGCGTTTCTGCTCCTGGCTAGTAAGGAATTAAGCATTCTTGGTACACTGAGCTAGAAGTAATAATAAACATAACGAAGGGGTAATACAAGGGCCAGTGGCTCTTAGATCCAGAGACCTAAGTGTTGTGAAAAGATTCATTACTCCCACTTTGCCAGTGCAGACCCTGCTGCCTTAAGTTAGATTCCATGCCCTGACTACCTTAAAGCTCAATTTTTCTGGCGACAGCCCAGCCACCTTACTAAACACAACTAGAAAAAACACAGATGTGGTCCTCTTCCACTATGTGGTCCTATATACGAGGCAGGTGGAAGCATTAGGGTCAGAGAAAAGAGGATTGCAGCAGTAGCTTTAACAACGGTAAGAATGGAATTAATACCCATAATTATAAACCTAGGGCTGGCAGGAGCAGCATCCTCCTGTCCTCCACTCGTCCTTCTTCATGGGGCATTTTTGGTATTGTATTTTCTGTGCAGTAAGAGGCACTAATGGCAATGCTTAGGGCAGCAACAGGTGAAAATACTTTCTTCCTTTTCAATTTATCTATAGCAGAGACACTTTCTTGGTTTTCCTTTAAATACGCCCTTCTTAAGCCTCTTGTTTGTGGAAGTATATTAAAATAAAATTAAATCTAACAGCTAACAACTAAGTAGAGATAGAAATGCTTTTTTAGAAAGGCAAGTTACCAGTATTAACTCCACTGTCTCAAGGACTGCCAAATAGAGGGATGTGGAGCCCTAAAAAAGGTATAACCATGGTTTCACAATGCTGTCTTGTGGCAATTGTGGCTTGCTTTTCACATCTTTGGTTCTCGTAACACATACGCACACTACATGTACTTCAGCATGGGGTAGTCAATACTCTCTCTGTGTAACTCTTCCCAAGCATGTGAAGCAAAACACTGTGCCTTTTCTCTGAAAAAGGAGGCACCACGTCTATCACAAAACCTCTCCACTGCTCCTGTGGAGCTCTGGAGACAACTCACTCAATCACACTCCAAAGCAAATAATCCCTATTCATTAAATTCAATTAAAATCTGGAGAACAATAAAGTCACAGATAACGCTGAGCTATTCTGCTTCCACCCTGCAGATAACCAACAGTACACACCTATTTCAGTGTTGCCAATATGCCCACTCAGCAACTAGCACACGTGTTATATACACAACCGTTTACAATACAAGTTTGAATGCAGCAAAAGAGACTGAGTATTCATCAAGAGACACCTTTTTGTTTTTAATCCTTCCAAAACAACAGTACCCAGCCTGCTGCTCACTATTTGCAGGGAAGTTAGGCCTGAAAGATACTCACTTGTAAGCTGGGCTCCTCCTGCAAGAAGCCCCATGTTTGCATGTACCTGTGCAATGCTGACACACCAAGCAAGGCTGTGGAGTCCACATATTTCTATGCAATTTCATGCTGCCTGTTCCAGCTACAATTGCATCTACCTGTCTTGGGGAGAGGTGGGAGTTGAGAGCTGTTCCACACTTACTGCAAAATGATTCATAGCCCATAAAGTAGGCCCCAAATACACTAAGAGCTTGGAGAAGTCTCATATTGAAAGGGTACTGATGCTCATAGTATCATTGGCATTAATGTATGTGTGTTCACAAACCACTTGCAGATTGTTCCTGAACAGTCCTATACAGTCCCTCATAGGGCAGACGAGACTCAGGAGGCAGCAAACCAACCCTACAGTCAGAATGCAGAAGTGTATCTCTAACAGCCACGGTACGTTCATAGTGTGAAAACGACTGATTACCTTCCAGGTATTGTAACATTATTAAGAAAGTCTACGTGTGTCATCTGCCTCCTGAGGCACCAGCTACAGTGCCATGCCCAAATCCTTCCTTACCTCCTGTACCATTTCAGAGTACAGATTGTATTCAGCGTATCTCTAGCTACCCGTGACAAACAAGTTTGAATCAGTAATGGCAGCCTTCTCTTTTGTTTGCTATGGTAGCTCATGACAAAAATACCATCTTATATATTCCTGTAGCCACATTCTGGTATTTAATAGCACTGGAAACTCTGAAAAACCGCACTAGCAAGCCTATGGTTTCCCCCCTTGCTCTGCAAGACTTTTTGGTTTATTTAGAGGGTACCTGCCTCTTCCCATTTTGCTTTGTTAAGAGACTCAAGAGCTCAGACCGTACTACAGCAGCTGCCAGACCCCTCAGTCCCGGCCTGGCCGCACAGTATTTCCACTCCCAGGGTAAAACCGGAGGCGGTCCGTACACCTAACGACACCTCGCTTTCAACCTGCAGGCTAAAGGCGGGGTGTGGAAGCCTCGCCGTGGCACCT
>NW_009910484.1:0-19043 GCF_000696875.1 Nestor notabilis
CAAGTTGCCGGCTGTGCTTAAACCACGACAGCCAGTTGTAAAAGACAGGAGGGATGTATAAATTCCATGCACTAAATTTAAGGTGTCTTGGATCTTTTCACAACCATCATAAACTCAAATCCATTTTTGAAGTACTGCCAAGGAACAACACCTGATGTTATCTAGCAAGTGGGGTTCCTATCACTACTGATTAGGATTATTCCCTGTACTTCTCTCCAACATAACAATATGCAAATAACAATATGCCCATAACAATATTGAAAGAGATCATTTCTCAGTAGAAGGCAAATGGGCATGAAGCAAGTCTTAAACATTGCCTGTTTTCCTGATTTTTATTATTTCCAATTTATTGAGCTGAAGTAGGTTAAAAATAAATAGAAAGGCAGCCTCCTTGATTTTCAACAAAGTATTTAGATTTTGGATAACAACAGGAATGATAACCGTATCAAGGCAGACACTGATGGAAATGTGGTATTTAAAGGCATACTTTTCTGCTTTTTTGTTTCACTATTTGCTTAATCATTTACTGGCCTTTTCTCTTAAGAATATGGATGTATTGCAGCTGTTACTTCATCCAGGTGGGGTCAGACTTCTACATCTGTCATGAATAGTCAATACTGTAAAATTTAAAAGGTAGCTAGCTGCTTTTCTAGGCCGTCATGCATTGCATACAGTTCTAAGCAGGTCAAGTTAAATTTTACCAAAAATCAAGATAATAATAATGCTTCTGAAATAATGCAATTACTGAAGCAGATTTGATTTACTTCCCTGTGTCAAAAAACTTCAAAACTCAGTCAGGAATATATTCATCTATACTTGGACATGGAATAAGGAAAATACTCAAGACAGGGATGTATATACGTAGATCAACACAGTTGTTCTCACCATTACAAAATTAAGGAAAACTCAGACATTTAGTTCTATATCTTTTTTTCTGATGGTGGCCTGTAATAGATGCTTAGGTAATGAATAAAAGAATGAAGTAATTACAGAATGATCCCTTCCCTGGCAGTCTTTTGTTACTGATAATTTTCAGCGTAATATTACTTGAGATGGAAGCTGTATTCATGTGTCTTCTGTGAATTTTTATTAGTTTTTAATCAATTTGCAGGTTCCCTATCCAAATATCCTGTCATAAGAAGTTCAAACTTACTACACATTATGTGGCAAAAAAAACCAAACTCCCCTTTACTTCACTTAATTATGTATAATATCTTCAGTATTTTCTGTTATAAACACTTACAAAGAATTGTTTTCTATTAATATGTTAATATTTTCCTGGAACTTGATTTTTGTCACGGACCCTTCCAGTTACTTGAGTTTTCAACTCTTTACCAAATGAAAACTCAGTAATTATTTGTCTGTTCTCATGATTATTTTTGTTTTGGTGTTGTCAGTGTTAAGTTCTAAAGTCTTTTTTGTTAGAAACTTTATTTTAAAAAGAAGTTAAATAATATTTTAATGGGAAATTGTAAGTGATAGATCTGATACTATTTTAAAGACAAAAAACTAAAATCAAAAGCAAACAAAACAAAACAAAAACAACCAAAAAAAACCCCAAAGGCTTTATGAAGAACTAAAAGTATGAAATCATTTCTCTATCTAATTTTGGACAGTTTTGACTAAAACTGGAAACCATCCCAAAAGCAATTTCTTTGTTTGGTTGGTTGTTTTTTCTTTGCTAGAATCTTAAAACTATTAGAAATCAAAAGTAAATTTTGTTTGGTTGTTTGATTGTTTTTTTCCCCCAAAAATCAATCCCTCAATAACTAGATTATTTTTCCTAATTTACAGTTGCTGATTGCAGCTCTTTCAGTGCAGAGTATGTTAATTTTCATTTACTATAGAGATATTTCAAAATCTTAATACTTCGCAGAATCAAACGTAACATAGTATCAGGTAGGTTTTGTTCTTTTTAAAGATTTTATTTTATATTTTAATTGTTAAATCTTGACAATGAATAACTACATCAAAAATAAAATTTCATTGGAAATACTTCAAGCAGGATGTTAGGCAAATACAGAATTTAATCATTATTACCTTGTAAGAATTAATACAATGACATGTATATTTCAGCTTTCCTTTTCCTTAAAAATTAATTTTTATTCTAGCTCTACAGTGACTGGAAAGAAAATTTTTGTAAGGAAAGGAACTGTGGCAAACTCATAATTAGTCAAAGAAATACTCATTTTTATACTAAGCAGGTTCTGAAGAACAACTCCTAAAGTGCAAAGTTTATGAAGACACATAACAAACTTTAAAAATATTTTTTATTTATGTAGGGAATCCATGTTGATAAATGTGAATGAAAAAGAAACCCAAAAATATCTATTATATAATTATGCCAGTAAATTGATTGTGCAAAATTGCAAACCTGAGACTAAGAGGAGATAATCATATGTTAGCCTGTAAATGTGTCTATAAATGCACTTATGGATCGACTATATTTTATCTACAAATCTCAAGACAAACCAAGTTAAAAAGATTATGAAGTAATCTATAATACTAATTTCAGCATGAAGCTATTATGTTTAAACAGAGTCCCTTTAGGTTACTAATAAATTGTATTTTTCTTCTTGAAATTGCTCATGCCAGGCATGCAGACACACATTTATAGATATCACTAAAATTAATTTTTCACTTTTTACAGAAGTTAAATTGCTGTCAATAATAGAGTTTATTCACTGCAATCATAGACATTGTTGCTATTTTTTGATATATTTAGTATTTCTAAGAACTTACGTATTTGATTAGCATGGCAAGGTTTTGGTAGTGGGGAGCTACAGGGGTGGCTTCTGTGGAAAGCTGCTAGAAGCTTCTACCTTACCCAATAGAGTAAATGCCATCTCGCTCCAACATGGACCTGCTGTTGGCCAAAGTCAAGCCCATCGGGGTGTCCTGCCGTTCCCAGCTGTCATTCTTAGACTGGTTCAATATTCCACCAATTCTTCCTGGTCCTAAAGAATCTACAGGCTGAATCACAAAACATGAAAACAGTTCAGTCCATTTGGAATTTACTTGCAGCAAAGTAATATTTGTCTTGTTATCGGAAAAGATGTTTAGCACGATCCTGGGTTCAGCTACAGCAGTCATTTTTCCTCCTTCTTAGTAGCTGGTGCAGTGCTGTGGTTTTGACTTTCAGTCTGGGAACAATGCTGATAACACCGATGTTTTTAGTTGTTGCTCAGTAGTGTTGACTCTGACCAAGGACTTTTTCAGTCTCATGCTTTGCCAGAGAGGAGGGGAAGCCAGGAGGAAGCAGAGGCAGGACACCTGACCCAAACTGGCCAAAGGGGTATTCCATACCACAGCACGTCATGCCCAGTATATAAACTGGGGGGAGTTACCCGGAAGGCCCAGATCGCTGCTCGGGTCGGGCTGGGTATCGGTCGGCGGGTGGTGAGTGGTTGTGTCCTCTCCCCTTGTTATTCCTCTTATCATTATTACTGGTAGCAGTAGTGGTTTGTATTATACCTTAGTTACTGGAGAGCTGTTATCTCAACCCATGAGAGGTATATTCTTCTGATTCTCCTCCCCATCCCTCCAGGAGCTAGGGGAAGAAGAAGGTTGGGGAGTGAGCAAGTGGCTGTGTGGTTCCGAGTTACCAGCTGGGCTTAAACTATGACAAGCTCCCATAAAGATAATAAAATTAATGGGAGTGTTTAAAAAAAACCCAAACAAACTAAACTTCCATCCATTACAACTAGGTCTTCATTTGGGGAAGTGGAATTGAAAATACAATTCACTTTAACATCCCCTGCACAGCAAATAATAAAGTTTTATACTGAATAATATGATTCACATCTGACTGAGGTGATATTTAAACTAACTGGTGGGAGATGTTGAAGAGAAATGTGCATTTGAAATGCCACTCTGTCTTTTTTATTTTTTTAATTCCCTCTCTAAAGCACATCTTTAGCCTTTCAGTTAGTTGTACAAGTTAGTCACAATATTGGGAACACTCTCTTTTAGTTGTTTCATTGGTAAATTTCAAGTATGCTGTTGTTTACGTTCATTTGTCCTGTTCCAGATATACATGAATCATCAATCCCATTCCATTCCCCCCAAGGTGTAGTGTTACAGTTGATAAAGAATTGATAAAGGGTTGATAAAGGTGCTATTTAGGACCTGAAGTAGTTTTTTGCTCTTTTGAGTATCTGCTCCAGAGCCTGCCGTTATGTCCTGTAAGAGATGCCTATTGTGCTAGAGAAGAAAACTGTTGATTATGGTCTTCAATCTAGCAATTTAGGTTTATGAATACCTTAATTTTAGTAGTTCTTACTTACTACTTAGATGTCAGGCTGACTGCATGGCTTTCTTTTCCTGCAAGCAGTCATTGTGACAAGAGCACTTTTTTTTAAAGACAGCCAAGTGAAGAGTTTGGTGACCTTTTCCCATACTCTGTGATCTCAGGGAGAACATTTTGTCCATTATGACCAGAGAATGTGGTAGGAATAGAAGGTAGTTCACATAAAGTGAGTCTATGGCAATAATATCAAGTAATTATTTAATGGCAAAGAATTGCTTTACCAGAAGTTGCTACAGGTTACTGGTGTTTCATTTCTAATGTGATTATGAGATACAGGAATTTAAAGTCATTATTTTTATAAGAATGCTATGACAAATGAAGAACTCAGTTTTTTCCTCCTTGAGGCTTGCATCAAGAATGATTTTAGTGAGGATTTGGGGAGAGGATGCAGCTTTGTACCCAATGGCATTTATGACCACATTATAGAACTAAAGATCAGAGAATTTAAAGACTTAATAAGTAGAGGACATGGATGCTATTCTACTTGGTAATTAAGGAAAGTAGGGTGAGAATGAACAGGAAAATGATGACGTGGCTGCACTTCATACTTATTAGTATGTCCTTCTAATGATCTCTGCCTTGATAAGTTGTAGAAGTTACTCCGTCAAATATGATGATACCGCTGAGAACATCTTTCACACTGAAGAAATCAAGAAGTACTGTACAATGATAAAAGAATGGCATTCAAACAGGGAAAAACCTACATTCTCTTCATGGTTTTTATTTTTAATCACGTTTATGAATGTGTCTTAAAATATTGAGTAATTTCTGAACTCTTTTGCCAAGGATTTCCTAAAATGCTGGTGTGCTGAAGAAAGGACTTCGATGCATAAAGTATTTTTTCTAGTATATTTCTTTTCACTGTGTTCAAAATGTTGCCATCTATAGCAGTCGATAGAAAGCCTCTAAGAGATTGGGATGTGCTTTGGGTAAAAAGTGAAGAAATTCTCTTTCACTCACTACCCTATTGTTCTGATTTGATCCAGTTCAGGTAGACTAATCTGTATGGAAGTGTGGATGAAAATGGGGTAGCTTGTCCTGTGGCAACTGATGATCTTCCTCTCCAGCAACCTAGACCTTACTGACGTACAAACCATCAGGTGCTATTTTTAACACTGCAGAGTGGCTTGGAGCTTGGGAAAAGCAGAGTAAAAACTAGGAAAATAGACATTATCCTTTGGATTTCCAACAGGAATTAGATTAAGAACTCTCTAGGTGTTTGCATTTATTCTGTGTTTCTTTTTCTAAACATATATTGAACTCATGTATTCTTGTTATTTCAGAAAGTTATCTGAAATGTTTTAATTGTGCATTGGGCTTTTTCAGCATGAAGAAACGAAGGCTTCAGGCAGACCTGATAGTATCCTTTCAGTACCTAAAAAGTGCCTAAAAGAAATCTGGAGAGGGTCTTTTACAAGGGTATGTAGGGGCAGGACAAAGGGGAATGGCTTTAAACTGAAAATGGGTAGATTTAGATTTGATATAAGGAAGAAGTTCTTCACTGCGAGGGTGGTGAGACACTGGAATGGGTTGCTCCATGAAGCTGAGGATACCCCATCGCTGGAAGTGTTCAAGGTCAGGTTGGACAGGGCTTTAAGCAACCTGGTCTAGTGGAAGGTGTCCCTGCCCATGGCAGGGGGCTTGGAATTAGATGATCTTTAAGGTCCCTTCCAACCCAAACCATTCTGTGATTCTATGTGTCAAATTAAAATGTGTTGATTACTGGAATTAGTAAGCTAACTTTCCTATAGCACTTTGTCAGTGATACAATCTTTCTTTATCTGAACTACACTGGTACTTCGAAATGAAAACCATGATAAATGAATCCAATTCCTACTTCACCCAGTTATTTAGATTTCTCTGTACCAGGTCCATTACAGTATAGCTGGTTGGATTTTTAAATAAAATAAGTAATTCCCAAAGCATTTACATGCAAAGATATTTTACTGCACTTGGGACATAGTATAGTAAGTTGTAATATATCTGATCTGGGTCCTATTCCTTCACCTTTGCTGTATATCTGCATTTAGTCAAGCCGTAAACCTTTTTCCCTATTAAGACCATTTTTACAAAGACATGCTCCAAAGATGTCCTGCCTATTCAGATCTTATTGCAGCAATACAAGCTATGTTATCGCCTGTAGCCATTTCCACTTATCACTTCAGTGTTAAGGTGCTTTACCTCTGAAAATGCTTTCCTTGAAGAGAAAAGACCCCAAGGCATTTGGCCTCAGCTTCCTTACTGGAACTAAATGACAATGGTGAGGTTTCAGTCTGAAAACTGAAGGAGAAAAATTTAACAGAAGATTCCTTGTGATTTCCTTTTCAGGAAGAGGTCAGATGGTAGAATGTTGAAGGGAAGGGAAGGGAAGGGAAGGGAAGGGAAGGGAATTTCAAAGCATCAGACATTTTTTATCAATAAACATTAATGTAACATGAGGGCCACTTTTGTTGTCAGACACATTACTTGGCACAATAAGAAGCAGGTTTTGACATTTATTGCATGCTTGGCCAGAAGAATAAGGAGAGGCATTCTTTTGTATACTTGGGATGATAAAAAAATATACCTCTGAATCCACATTGATAACTGCTGCAAGGGAGAAGTGACCTTATTATGAAGACTATTGGAGGCTATTTTTATATTATCTCACAACTAGACTGCTGGCCAGGCAAAGAACTGAATGAAGAAACACACACAAAAAATGAGTAGCAGTAATAAAATGCAACCACAGAGAAAATTGAAAAAAACTGACACAAGAGTATTGATGAGGAAACACCACTGTTCATTGGTGCTACCTGTAGTTACACCCACAGAGCTAAGTTTCTTTTTTTTTTTTTTTTTTCAGAGAAATTAGATTGTGTGGTAAATTAACATTTCCCACCTGGGATTGTGGTACATGCCATATTATGCTTGCATTTGTGATTTAAAGGAGACACATAAGCAGCAAATGAACTCAAAGATGCTTAGTTCCTGGTGCAAATTGCCTCATCTTGCTCATGTCAGGTGTCTACATGATCCCCTGTGTCCTGATTGAAAGGTTGCTGATGGCAGCAAATGACAAATGCTACTGCATATCATCCTTGGTGTATGAAGGTCACTGCAGGAAAAGATACTGTAGCATGGTCAATCCTTAAGGCTTAATTTCCTCTGTACAGTTTCACTTACAAAATAGATAAAGATATAAAATAAGTATTGTAAAAAGCATATTTAAAAATTTCTTTGATTTAATTATTTCTTATGCAGACTCATATATTAAAGCTTAATACATTTAGCTCAGTAATAGCTCATATTGTACTTCATTACATATACTAATATGTGTATTTATGCAAAATGAACAAGCACCTTTTTATGACAATCAAATAAGAGTATATATGAGTAATGAGTTATTATTATTACTTTTAGAAAAAAGATTATGGCCTAGTGGTTGGGGAGCTCAGAGTGTTTATTTTTTTCATTATAATTTCAATGGTCATTTATTAGACTAATATGGATGTGTTTCAAGCTTTTCTGAATTTCCTTTAAATTTCTCTTTCAATAGGAAAATGCACTTATCCTGAAATCTCAGGATAAGACATGCTGATACTTTTAAGTCTAGTGTCAGTAGGATGACTGGCTGAAATTTCAACCACCTATTGTTTCCAAAATATCCCCAAAATAGTTACTAAGTAAAATCTTTTAAGAAGAAAAATATGCTTGTTTCATGTATGGCTGTTATAAAAATTGTGATGTGAATCTGAAGAAATCTGTCAAATTTCATATTTCTACCTGGTTTTCATAGTTAATAGTAGAGTAGCTGTATTTTTTTTATTTTTCCTTCTTAGAACCAGATCTGATCAGTATAAGTTAAGCCCAAGTAAGCTACATCAGAAACATTTCTGTTGTCTTTGTTATACATTAGAATCATAGGATCATAGAATGGTTTAGGTTGTAAGGACCCTAAAGATCATCTAATTCCAATCACCATGCCACAGGCATCACCTTCTACTAGGCTAGGTTGCTGAAAGCCCTGTCCAACCTGACCTTGAACACTTCCAGGGATGGGGCATCCTCAACTTCATGGAACAACCCATTCCTGTGTCTCACCACCGTCACAGAATTTCTTCCTCATATCTAATCTAAATCTACCCTCTTTCAGTTTAAATCCATTCCCCTTTGCCCTATCCCTACATGCCCTTGTAAAAAGCCCCTCTCCAGATTTCCTGTAGGCCCCCTGAAGGTATTGGAAGACTGCTATAAGGTCTCCCCAGAGCCTTCTCTTCTCCATGCTGAAAAGCCCAGCTATCTCAGCCTGTCTTCATAGGAGAGGTGCTCCAGCCCTCTGATCATCTTCATAGCCCTCATCTGGACTCACTCCATCAGGCCCAGATCCTTCTTATGCTGGGGCCACAGAGCTGAACAGTGTACTCCAGGGGAGTCTCACAAGAATGAGTAGAGGGGAAAAATCAGCTCCCTAGTTTTCTAAAAACCTGATTAGCCACTTTAAATATGAAGAAAAATCCCACCCAAGAAAACCAAAAAACCCAAAAAAAAAAGAACCAAAAAACCACACCATAGAAAAGTACCAGAAATACAGCTAAACTAAAATAAATATAATATGCATAATGTTTTCAAGGAAATTTAGACAAACACGGAAGATAAAGTTTGCATTCCAGAATTTCTCTAGTGACCCTAACAGTCAAACTGCTTACTAGTCAGCTGTTGACAGATATATCGTGAGCTGATAGATACATAATGAACTCCTTCATGATATTATGCTGTATTATCTATTGAAATAAATTGTGTACATAATGTAATAATGCTGAAAGGTATTTGATAAATTCCTGTGTTACATTAAGACCCAGGATACACATCAATATCATGATTTAATAAGAATGAAATATGCTTTTCAGTTGTCCAGAAACAAATGTGTAGGTGAGTATTGTTTTGTTTTACATTAACTCAGGAAAAAAAAATCATATATCACATAGGGAGCAATTATAACATGCAGCTGTTGAGAAGAAAGCCATATATGGCACACATATTAATAGATAGAAAAGTATTTCAGACCAGTTACCTGAAAATACTACTTTTTTCTTTCTTTCAAATATTGTACCAAGACCAGTATTGGTTCGTATCAAGATCAGAAACTAAGTAGGAGATCAGGAAGTAAAACTGGTTGGTTGTGTAATTCTAAGTGAAATAATGTCATCAAAGTAATTCCATCGAGTAGTTATTTGAAAGATATTAAGTCTATTGTACAGTTTTAGAAATTTGAAAATATATTGGCAATAGAGCCACATCAATCAGCTCATGACAGATTAAGACTTTGTTAAATAAGCTTTTATGAGCTTGCCTTAAAAATATGAACTTCATTGCTCTTTGATTCAGATTTTAGGCTTTGGCCTGGGAAGACTAGATTACAGAGAATAAGACTAGGCTAGATTTTCTGACTTCTGTGTTTCCTCAAATGCAAAAACATATAATAGATACAAAAAATGTATACATGGATCTGTTAAACTAAGAAAAATATTCTGGAAATATAGAATACTAGAAAAACATGAACAGAGCTTATATGGTAACTGCATCACCAGATGTTTCAAAAGATAGATACAATGGAATGGTAATTATCTCTGTTTTTCTAGCTCAGAACCATAACCTTTTCCAATCTAATCATGCTTACTTAATATAGGGTTGAATGAAGGAATGGAAGAATGAACGGGTGGGAGGTGGAGGAGAGCTATGGACTTTGAGAAGAACATTTTGCTTGAACCTCATCAAGAATCTTTATAATTCCATGCCTTGGCTAAATAAACAAGATAGATAAGCTAAAGAATACAAGAGATGCAATGAACCTGTAGTGTCTATTGCAGTGCCAAATCAACTACAGTTTACAGAGGTTGAATGCTGAGGTTGGTAAACAATATTTTGACCAAACAGATAAATATAGATATCTAATGAATATGAATAAATAAATAAAAAATAGTGAAAATGTTCTAGTCTGTTTTCTACAGGGATGCACCAAGATGCTTAGAACAGATAATACACTTCTGTTCAGGATTTCAACTGTTGCCAGCAAATGTGTTTAAATGAGTTTGAACTATAGTTATCAAGTTTCAAACTAAAACTCAACATAGTGGTACCAAGGCTGTTTCCTTATTTTGATAGAAATATTGATGTTATCCATGATCAGAGAGCAACTAGAAAAGCCAGTATATTATAAACAAAATTACATTTAAGATACTTACCAGTACCAAATAGTAAAGACACGACCTACTAGTATCTTCATATGGAATACTGTCAGACCCTCCTATCACCTTGTTTCAAAAAAGTCAACACACTGTATAAGGATAGAAGCTAATACAGATCCAAAAAGGGTTGGAAATCAAACTATTAAAATGATGAATGGCATAAAAAGTTGAACTGTGCAGATTTTCTTTCTTGTATTAGAAAGAAAACAACAGAGACATCAATGAAATAAAATAATAATTAAAAAACCCCCAACTCTTAACAATTTAGAAATTAACAGGTAGATTCAGGGACAGAATATACTCCTGAGGTTAAATAACAGCAGACTTTAAAAAAAGATTGAAAATCTTTGTAGCCAGTAACATAGTTCACAGATAAATATGGTAATGACTTAGCTTGAAGTAAATGTTTACATATTTCATAACGGGAATTAATGCTTGTAAAAATTTAAAAGGAAACTTCTGATATGAAAGCCACCTGAGTTCTTTTTGTTGTCTTCTGGAGCAGTTGGTACTTTTCACTATGGGAGTCTGAACACCTGACAAATTTTTGGCAGGTCTAATTAAATCTGACAATTTCTTTGTATTACTGCTAAAGACGTTTTCAAGAACCCAGAGCTCAGTTATCACAAGAGGGCACTATAGGAATGCCTGCTAAAGAGTACTCAAACACCCAAACATGAAGCATGTTGGTTACTTTCTCCTTTTTTTTTTCTTTTTCTCCTCATTTTCTCCTTCCATAAAAGTGAAATAAACAGTAAAAATGCTAAGGGAATTAGCAAGATCTCACAGTTTGTTAATGAAATCTAATATTCCTCTGGTAAAGATGTTTAAGCACTATGTTGTCAAATCATTAATAAGTTACCATTCTTTAAAGGGCCAATTCTTTGTTCTAAAACCTTTTTTCCACTCTTATCTTGACTATACCATCTTTTTCATGACCAAGTGTTCTTTTTATGTGTTTAATAGTGCAATCAATAGCCCAGCTGAAGTGCCTCTATACCAAGACATGTAGCATTAGTTACAAGCTGGAGGAGCTGAAAGCTACTGTGCAGCTAGAAATCTTCAATCTCATTGCTATTGCTGAAAAGTGGTGGGATGACTCACTCAACTGGAGCACTGCGATTGATGGCAATAAACTGCTCAGAATGGAAAGACGGGAAGGAGGGGTAGAGGCAGGAACTTGTCCCCTGTGTAAAAGAATGGATTAACTGCACAGAGTTGTCTTTGAAAAATAGTGATTAACAGGTTGTGTGCTTATGAGTAAAATTTCGGGGCCAAGCCAACAAAGGCAAACTCATGGCTGGTGTTTCTACAAGCAGCCCAACCTAATGACATAATTGATGAAGTGTTCTCTACTCCAGCTACAGGTACCATTACACTCACAGTCTCATCCTGCTGGGAGACTTCAATCACCCTGACAGTAGCTGGAAAAGCAACACAGTGAGCTGTAAACAGTCCAGGACACTCTTGGAGTGCATCGAGGATAATTTCTTAATCCAGGTGATAGGTTGCCCAACAAGAGGAGATGTGGTACTGGGCCTGTTTTTTACCACCATGGATGAACTAATTTGAAGTGTAAAGATTGGTGGCAGCCTGGGCTGCAGTGATCATGCCTTGGTGGAATTCACAGTCCTGAGAAATGTGGGCCAGCTGAGGAGCAGGGACAAGATGCTGAATTTTAGGAGAGCAAACTTTCAGTTATTTAAGGAATTACTGGATGGGACCCCCTGGGAAACTGCCCTCAGGAACGAAGGAGCTGAACAGATCTGTCAGCTTTTTAAGTATGCTTTTCTTAGAGAGCAGGAGCTCTTAATTCCTATCTAATAAGAAATCAGACAAGGATGTCAGGAAACCAGTATGGCTCAGTTAAGGCCTCCTGATCAAACTAAAGTGTAGGAAGGAAATGCACAGGCAGTGGAAACAGAAATATGTGTCCTGGGAGAATACAGGGATGATGCTCAGATCTGTAAGGATAGAATCAGGAAAGCTAAGGCAATGTTGGAGCTGAATTTGGAAAAGAATGCAAGGAATAAGAAAGACTATTACAGGTATTTTGCAAAAAAATCTACCCGGCCTGACAGGAGAACTGATGATAACTAACATGGAAAAGGCAGAGATACTGAACCAATTGTTTGCATCATTTTTTGGTGGTAATCTTTCTTCCCACATCTCTCAAGACCCTGAACCTCCAGGCAGGAACTGGGGTACAAAGTCCCTCCCATCATAGGAGAAGATCAGGTCCAAGACCACATGCAGAACCTGAACATATACAAGTCCATGGAACACAAGATACATCCTGGGGTCCTGAAAGAATAGGTTGATGTTGTTGCCAAGTTGCCACTTTCTATCATATTTTGAAAAATCGTGGTAGTCAAGTGAAGTCCCCGGAGTCTGAGAAAAAGGGAAACATCACAGCCATTTTTAAAAAGGCTAGAAAGGAGGACTCTGGGAACAATTGACCAGTCAGCCTCATCTCTGTAGTAAGATCGTGGAGCAGACCCTCCTGTAAAGTATGTTGAGCTATGGAAGACAGATGATTAGAGACAGCCAACATGGCTTCATCAAAGGCAAATCATGCTTGACTAACCCAGTGGTTTTTTACACTGACTGCATCAGTGGACAAGGGAAAAGCTACACCTATCATATGCATGGACTTCTGTAAGGTCTTTTGATACAGCTCCCTACAACATTCTTACCTCTAAATTGGAGAAATATCGGTTTGATTGGTGGGCTGTTAGATATATAAGGAATTGGCTGGATGACTGAGTGCAACAAGTTCCAGTCAATGGCTTCGTGCCCAAGTGGAAAGCAGCAATGAGCAATGTCTGTACTGGGACAAATGTTATTTAATATTGTCATCAATAACATAGTGGAATCGAGTGTACCCTCAGCAAGTTTGCAGAAGACACCAAGCTGAGTGGTGAAGTTGATTCGCTTGAGGGAAGGAATGAAATCCAGAGACCTTGACAGGTTTAAGGAGTGGGCAAACCTTATGAAGTTCAACTAGACCAGGTGCAAAGTTCTGCACCTGGGTCAGGGTAATTCCCAATACCTGTACAGACTGGAGGATGAATGGAGAGCAGCTATGCAGAGAAGGAATTGTAGGTACTGGTAGATGAAAAACTGGACATGGCCCAACATTGCGTGTTTGCAGGCCAGAAAGCCAACTGTATCCTGGGCTGCAGTAAAAAAAGTATGGCCAGGAGGTTGAGTCAGATGATTCTTGCCCTCTGCTCACTACTTGTAAGACCTCAGCTGGAGTACTGCATGCTGCTCTGGGGTCCCCAGAAAGACATGGAGCTATCAGAGCAGATCTAAAGCGGGCCACAAAAATGATCAAAGGGGTGGAACACCTCTCCTATGAAGAAAAGATGAGAGAGTTGGGGTAGTTCAGCCTGGAGAAGAGAAGGCTGCAGGGACACCTTGTTGTACCTTTTCAATATATAAAGGGGGCTCCTAAGAAAGGTGTAGAGAGAATTTTTACCAAGACATGTCATGACAGGACAAGGGCAGTGGTTTTAAACTGAAAGGATAGATTTAGACTGGATATAAGGAAGATATGTTTTTTCTGATTAGGGTGGTGAGACACTGGAAAAGGCTGCCTAAAAAAGTTGTGAATTCCCCACCATTGGAAATGTGTCAGATTGGATGGAGCTTTGAGCAACCTGGTCTAGTGAAAGATGCTTCTGCCCAGGCAGAGGGGGTTGGATAATATGAACTTCAAAGGTGCCTTCCAATTCAAAATGTTCTATGATTCTATGAATAACAGCATCTCTAAAGCTTTATACTTTGGTTATTAACATGTGTGATGAGTGGGAGCTGGAGTTCAAGTCTCAGCAGTAATGTGTTCCTGGGACAGGCATAAGGAAAACGTTTCTATTTTATCACATTGCTAGAAAACAATTATCTTGTTCTAGTTCTAATTGCAGCTAAATCACAGTTTTTATCAGATGTCTCTGATCCAGGAATGGAGATCAGAGAATGAGAGGAGAAAAATTCACTTTGCCTTTTAAAAATAGCAGAGAACTACAGAGCTGACACTATAAATTATGATAATTGAAAGATTGATAAGAAGGTGAGTGAACTCCCCTTCTCAACTGGACAAGGGAGAGAAAATAATGAAAGGCTCATGGGTCAAGATGGGAGAGACCAGGGAGAGATCACTCACCAATTACCATCATGGGTAAGAGAGATTCGACTTGGGAAAAATTAATTTAATTTACTATCATTCAAATCAGAATAGGATAATGAAAAATAAAACCAAATCTTAATAAAATACCTTCCCCCATCCTTCTCTTCTTCTCAGGCTTGACTTCACTATCAATTTTCCCTGCCTATTCCCCACCCAGTGGTGCAGGGGGATGGGGAATAGGGGTTGAGGTCAGTTCATCACACACCTCTGCTGCTCCTTCCTCCTTTGTGGGAGGAATCCTCACACTCTTCCCCTGCTCCACTGAGGGGTCCCTCCCATGGGAAACAGTCCTCCATGAACTTCTCCAGTGTAAGTCATAGCATGGGCTATGTGGTTCTTCACACAAGAATCTCAGACAAAAGAATCCCTGCTTAAGCAGATAACCAAAATTTAGAAGACTTTTTTTCCAAAATGTAGGTTAAACCCCATGACCAACAATCTTCTTATGAAATGAAATATTTTTAAAGAGTGTGATTTTTAACTTTTCGTAAGATCCTAACATTTGGCTCTTACTTCCTTTCACTGCTCCAATATCTTTGACATAATAATACCATTAGTGTTACAAACACAGTAAAGTCAAAATGAAAAAAAAATTTCTAAAAAATTTATCCTGTATTTTGATTCTACAAAATTGACATTTTTGAAGAGAAGGTATATTGCATCAGAAATATGGTGATCAGTTTTGTTTACTAAATAGCACTACTAAGAGAATTATAAACTTACTGAACCCTGTAAAAACTAATTTTTTTTTTTCTGGATTTATTTTGCCTTTCTGTCACCTTGCCTTTGGCATGCCCTACCTGAATAGAAACTACCTGCATGAGTAAAGGCAGTTAAGGGAAATGAAGATTTCATAACTAGTTAACATTATTCTCTTAGAAACTGATGTAAAACAGATCTGTGTGTCTCTTTGATACCACAAAAAATTGCAAGGGACTATTGCAAGGTTACGCATATCGACACATTTTTTTAAGACAACTTCACTGTTTTCTAAAATGAGATAATTGAAGTTAGCACAGTTCTGGTAAGATTCTTACGGAAAATAAAGTAAAGCTAGATTTAAGAAACTACTTGAAATTCACATCATAAAAATAATATTTCAAATGCAAGAAAACAGCAAGCCTCTGATTTCAAGATAGAAAAAAAATGAAGTTTCCCAGTAGTACATATTCATGAACTATCTTTTGTTTTTCTGTCAGCTGCAGCAGATGCGTAATACATATTGTCTATGCACATATCATTTTGCCAGATCAGTGGTTAAAAAATGGCTTGTATTGTAGTAAAATTCATCACATTTCAAATGTGTATTTGTCTTCCAACTATGAAGAGCCATATTAGAAATCCTTTGATGAAATGGTGGCTTCAGCAAATTTTGTTTCCTACATAGGGCCTTTGATTGCAAAAGGTCTTCCTCTGTCAAACTTTGTTTGCTGTGTTGGGATTTTGGAATGTGTGTTCCTCTCAAGTCACAGGCAATTTTGCAAGTGGGTGTATGCAATAATTAAAAAGTTTGCATCATTACCGTGCGAATCTTGGTCAGCTGTAATGGATAAAACTGGGTTTGCAAATTTGCGGACTTATTTACCAAAGTGGAATTGACATAAAATCTGTGCACTATCCTTTCAATGCTTTACATACGTTTACACACAGATGTTTGACACCCTGGGAGTTTGAATTGGTTTCCTCCTTTTTGACCCATTTAAGAGGACTTTCCACTGAAGCAATAACTGAATAGTAGACTGGTGGTTGCTATAGTATCTTTCTACCTGTCTGAATTCTGGTATTGATCTACTGTTTCAGCCACGGAGGTCTTTTCACTCATGGTTCAGCTTTTAACAGTTATCTAACAGCACTCTGTCATGGAAATTCTTTCTTTCTTGGTAAGAACTTCACTTTCATAAACATGGTATCTTTTCTGAAGTTAGATCTTGAAAAAAAGCGACACAAAGTCTGACAGATTCCTGTAAAATATACTTGATAATCTTGTACACTGAAAGCTGGCTGTTTTTTTCCACTATCGCAAAAAGAAATGTTCCTGAGATGTGTAATATGTGTTGCAGGTGAGAGCATGTAGGTTGAAATTCCCTCTTGAGTACTAACAGAAATACTCTAATGAAGAAAGACACAGAAAGCAGACTATTACAGAAGACCATGGCAGAAAATTCTGGTCATTATGTTGAATAACCTATTCAACATAATATTCATTCATGCAATGAAAATAGTCCACACTAGTGTATTTTCAGGAAATTTTTCAAAAGATAGGACATGAAGAAATGCTTGATACTACACAGAAATCAGGGTAAATAAAGTATATCATAGAATCATAGAATAGTTAGGGTTGAAAAGGACCTTAAGATCATCTAGTTCCACCCCCCTGCCATGAGCAGGGACTCCACACACTAAACCATGTCACCCAAAACTCCATCCAACCTGGCCTTGAACACTGCCAGGGATGGAACGTTTACCACTTCTTCAGGCAACCTGTGCCAGTGCCTTACCAACCTCACTGTGAAGAAACTTCTTCCTTATATCTAACCTAAACTTCCCCTGTTTAAGTTTGAACCTGTTACCCCTTGTCCTATCACTATAGTCCCTAAAGAAGAGTCCCTCCCTGGCATCCTTGTAGGCCCCCTTCAGATATTAGAAAGCTATTATGAGGTCTCCTCATAGACTGCAGCCTTCTCTTCTGCAGACTGAACAGCCCCAACTTTCTCAGCCTGTCTTCATATGGGAGGTGCTCCAGCCAGATCCTCTGTACATGCTGCTGCTTTTCATTAGAAATATTTTATTTACCTAACTATTGTAATGTTTGAAATACTATTACACCTTCCAGAAGTACAACAATTTAGTAACCCCAGAAAATGCTGATACTGCAAGTTGTGTAGAAAAGGCAGTGATGTTACCCATTGTTTTTATGAATTTTAATATAGTTGCAGGAAAAAAATATGTGAGGGGTATTAACCAGAATTGACTTCCAAACCTCTGGATTTCCTGCTCTGGTAATAAAGGAGAAAAAAACCCGAGAACATAAGTTTTATAAAGCTTATGGCTGATAACTTTACAGTGAATATATTGGAATATATACATGTATTGGAATGTATACATACATAGAATTGTTGAAAATAATCTAATGACCTTGAAAATATCCTTGAAGTTTGGAATAACCAGGACATATAATATTACTTACTTGAAGAAACTGTAAGACTCTCTTGGCAAGGTTATTAGCAAGCTTGAAGGCAGCGTGAAGCCTGCCAATACTGGCACAACACTGCACTAACAAATAGCATGGGAAACTTGCATAAACCAACCAGCTGGCACAGAGCTTACTTTTCTTCCTGCAAGAAAGTTGGACATTTTATTCCTCTTCTGAAAAAGAAGTAATGCTCTGCTGTATTTTATTGTAACAGATATTTGAGGTTGAATAGGGGTACAATTCATTACTGAGATTATAATGCTTCTCCATATAACCTGCTATACTCTTTTCTTAAAGTAGTTTCTAACTTTCCTGAGCTTTAACAATCTGGGCTTGATTTTTCTGTCAGATGTTTTAGTAAAGACTACTATCACTGTCTAATGTTTATTTCAGAAAAGTCATTTCCCATCCTCCAAACTCCCACCCCCAAATCTTGAAACCATTTGAAACAACCTTGTATCCTTATAATTGCAAGTAGAGCCTTAACATGTTGATTTTTTAGAGCTTTGTTGCTTAATTCTTCAAAGATTTTCCTTGTATTGGCCATACTCTAAGCATATTCTCCTTCCAATTACTGATCTTTTGTGTTGAAGCAGTGTTAGCCTGAGGTCCATACCTGGCCAGTAGGAAAAATTCTGTGTGATTTCTCTTCTCTGTGCTCCCTGTTCTGTCTTTTCCACACTTCCCATTGAGAAAAGAATCAGGAGACAGAATAGAAGTTTTGTCCTGAATATGTTACCAAGGTATGTATGACACAATAGGGCATTAGAAGGAGATATCTGGGCTGAGTGAGGGAAGACAGTTAAAAATGGGAAATGGAACACAGACTTATAGTGGCTTTGAAGGCTGAAGTTGGCTGGGAAAATAAACTAGTTTGGCCAAAGGAGACTTTGGAAGAGCTGTCAAGGCAAAAGAACTAGAATATGGGTTGAGGTGTGGATGGCATGCTTATAGCGTTGTACACTGCTGCCAGCAAAATAGTGTCAAAGTAGGGTAATTTTTCTTTGGTCCTAATTCCTTGCCAATAGACATGAACTTCTGATTCTTGATTCAGACATTGAGAAAAAGAATAACAAACAATTAAATAAATAAATATATGTCGTGGTTTAAGCCCAGCCGGCA
>NW_009910485.1:0-30312 GCF_000696875.1 Nestor notabilis
CCCTAACTATTCTATGATTCTATGACTGTCCTGGCTTCATGCTTTTCACAGAGAGGATATGGGACTTGCCACAAGGCACCCACAAAGCTGGTAAATTAGGGAAAAGCAATGTAAAATGCTTCAACGATTCAGGTCCAACTACAGAACACTTTGTCACAGAGGAGTATTTCCACATACAAATCAGGGGTAACAGATTATGAAACATACAGGAGTCTTACCGTAAAAACAAGTACATATGTCAGTCTTGACAGATCTCTATTACGTACCGATTTTAATCCTTACAAATAAACAGGAAAACCCCATGAAAAACTACTTACTTCAGACAATACATTAGCACCAGCACTTACCCTGTTGAAGAGGCTGTGTATTCGTACTGGGACTTTGACTGGCCGACTGGGTTGAACTATTGGCTGTTGTGGCAGTAACAAGTCTGACATAATGGAACTTGCTTCCAGGTACCTGAATTTGCTGAACATTGGGTGCAGTTGCCAGGGGAATAATTGTCTTAAATTGAGATGTGCCCACTCCTCCTACAGTAATGGTCTGCACTGCTGATTTCACAGCCTGTTAAGCCAACACAGACAGCACAAAGTTACTTGTACAAAGGCAGAGGGAATGTCAGCAGGTTTATTCCTAGGTTGTTACTAACTCTTTGATCCATTTGTATCCTTGAGAAGCAAGTTATCCCTACTTTTTCTTTCAGAAGTAAAATGGATACAGGGAGACTAAATGTCTCTCAGCAGCTCAGAGGAAACTCAGTTCCATTTTCAATGCTCTACAAGAAACACCAGAATAAACTAATATTTACATGAGTAGGGTGACTCAGTCCACTTCCCCAGATACAATGTCTGCCAAAACCACTTCAGGTGACTACAGATAACATTGCTCAGTTTGTATTTAAAAAAAAAAAAAAAAAAAAAAAATCAAGCCTAGAAATATATTCCTACTAATAAAAACACATGGTAGGAACTCGCAGAACTGTTAGTGTTGGACTGTGGCATGGTTTATCACTGTGTGTATAGATACATCCTGTTAAGACAGTTTGCGACTAATACACAGAAATCACTGTGCAGCCCTTGAGAAGGAAACGGAACAGCATCCATAAACTCACAGCTGAAGACATGAGAAAGACGGTACCAGCTGAGAAATGAAAGAAGCAAGAACAATGTAGAGTAAGAAAACAAATCTAAGGAAAAAAGCAAAGAGGGGAAAGAAAGGGAGTTTAGCAGACCTGTGCTTCCTCATAGCTGCAATTCAGTATGTCTGGAATGTGCATCTTTCCACTCTCAAACTACAAACTGATAACAAGTGTTTATTTTATTTACACACATTCGTAAATCTACCAGTTTGATATTGGCCTCTTTATCCAGCCTTGCTGACAACCTGAAACCTTGGTTTATTCCTCCTTTTTCTCCTTCCACCCAACTTCTTTTGGAGCTCAGCTTTTTATTCTCAGTATCTTTTAATCTCAATATTAAACCTATCACTGTCCTTGGTATTAAGTTTTAGTATTAAATTTAGTTGATAGTATGATGTGACTTCATATTAGGAATTTTTCCCAGCTCCCCAGCTTTCAGCAGATACACAAATGAAATCTCAATTTGCACATATTTCACTGGAAATAAGCCCAGTGTTTAAAAAGAAGGTGCTTTCTTGTGATTTTTTTCTTTTATATAGTAAAACCTCAACAACCCTGAGCAATTCAAAATAAGCACTATCTATAAGCATAGTTACAGCTTAAGAGTTATCACAGGGAGACCAGTGCGGCCAAAGTTCCCTCTACCACACAAACTAGTGGCTGCCATCCAAGGACAACTTGGAAAATTGTAAAATTCAAATGCCACTTCTTCCAAGGGCATGCTCTTGAGCCCAGCAAAGACAGGTGAAACCATCACGTTGTGTCAGACAGTTCTCTATCAGAACTTGGTATGCATACCTCACAGCCACCCCTGTTTTTTCACTTTGTGTGCTTGTGTTAAGAGCGACTTAACCTTCTAAAAACTATTTTAATAAGACAATTTTGCTAATTTTACTCTGAAATAAATTCAGATCATACTTGTGTCCACATCCCCATATGAGCATTCCAATTATCACTCGTATTGGTAAGACGAGACCAGCAAAATCTGCCCAAGTCTCTGGTCTTGTGCTGTACATGCAACTGTACCCACTCCCTGCTATATCCACTCTGGTTATTTGTACTCATATGCATCACTTCATGTTTACCAAAACAGGAATGCAATCAAGTAAGATAGAAAAAGATTCACCTCAGATTACAAAAGAGGAAAAAAGTAAAAACTGTAGTTTGCAAGAAAGGTCAGTTTTGTCTAGTCATTCATTAATGCAAATCAATTTATAAACCCCATTTTTCTAGAAATGAGACACAGGAAATTACTTATTTTGAATTCTGTAGGTCTCAGATCATGACGTCTTGCTTACACAGACCTCTGCCATGACAACTGTTGCAAACCTCAGAAACACCTGGAAAGCAGCCTTAGTCAGTGGCACAGAAACACTGGTAGAAGAGATAGAACTACCCAAAGAACTCTTCCTCATGTCATTGTGAGCCTTTCAGTTGACTTGGGAGATTCGGTATACAGAGATGAGAACTTGCATCAAGTGGGGCTTTCCAGGCTGGAAAGCTGCTTTCTAACAGCATGTTCTTGCATGGCTTTGCAATGGTTTGCACCCCTTGACTGAAGATGCTCCTCTTTTTTGCACTGCTTTTGCTAGTTCTTAAGTAGATACCATTACAAGAACACCTTGGGACTGAACACTGCCCATTTGCGGTTCAACACTCGAATTTCCCGCAAGTGATGACACAGAGACATGCGAGAAGACAAAGGAAAGTCAGTCTGTACCTGGGCGGTTGTGTGGTTGACTATAGCCTTCCCAGGGGAGGAGGGCGCTGACTGCTGCACTGTGAGGATCTGCTGTCCTAACGCTACATTCAGTGGGACGCCCACCGTCTTCTGGGGGGAGTTGGGAGGCTGGGAGGCCACTGACACCACTGTTAGCTGCTTGGCAAAACAAAGAGGCAGTTTAAATCTCTGCAAGGGATACAAGACCCTGTACATATACATTCCCCTCCTCATGAAAGTACAGTTCTCCACCACTACAAAGAGTTCTTTCTGTGAACAAGGGCACTGTATTTAATCACGACTCACAGGGGTCCATGTGTGCAACAACAGCAAACATGTTAGAAACTTCAAGGAACTGCTGGTTTCCAGCACCAAAAGGCCCCTGCAGAAAGCCAGTACGGCTTCTGTTTTATTTGGTTTGGGTTTTTTCTCTTTGTTTGGGTTTTTAATGAAACCTGCCCACTGAAGCCAGAGCATTGCCAAGGATGTGTTTTCTGAATAACAGCTTTATAATCAGTACCATGACTATTTCATCATAAATTGAAGTTTTAAAGGAGAGCTATGGAAGAAAAAATAATTAAAGTCTCCCCTTACACTACTCACTCAGCCAAAGCATAAAAACATCAGTATTTTCAAATCTACTTTCCAGATTCTCACAGAAATCCAGTCTCTGACTGCATTTCTGCAGAATGCAGCATTTGAATACTCTATTCTATATAGCCACATCCCTTCCAAGTTTGGTTTTCTACTTTTTGTTCTATTACTTCCTTCTTCATATTTTAAGAAAAATTCCAATTTTTGAAACCATTTGTTTTTGAAAGATATTTAAAATTACTTATTCACAGTAAATAAATTCAGAGTAAAAAAAATGTAACCATAAGGAGTCTTTTCACCCCACTCATTATTAATCTTGATTCTAGTTTTTTTTGCTTTAAATTTCTTGCTCATGTTGCTTCCCTCAGTAATAACTCTCAAACACAAGTCCTTCATTCCATTTGCATAACAATACATAGCTAAAGCATGGCCAAACTAAGAGAATTCTTTACTCTTATGCTAGTTTTTACATATATTTAGTTTGTATGCACCATGCATCTTCCCCTGACCTGACTCTTCCTTTTTCCAGAAATATTCCTCTTCTCAAGACAATTTTATCAAGCCTAAAATACCAGCATCACCATGACACTCATCTGTAAGGGAGCTTACAATAGATAAATTATCTTTCCTATCTACTTCCCACTTGTGCCAGTCTCCAGCTCTGTATTTGTCAAGGATCACCACAAATCTCTCTCACTTCAGGCATGATTAGGGAAGACTAAATTATCTATGTAGTAGCAGGCAGTGGTTACTATGTTCTGACTTATTAACATCATTGAGGTCTCCTCTTAAACAGCCTGTTGACATTTTATGAAGGCATTAAGAAAAAAGACAAAAACTCTCAGCAGTTGGCTAAGAGAGAACAGCTGCTCCTCGAATGGATGCTTAGGGAACGGCAAGAAAAGTTAGGAATGGGAACTTGATGCAGTAATGCATATTTACTTAAAACCACAGTAAGGAAGCCAACTGCAAAAAATTTAGCTTAGGCCATTACTGCAGAGCATTATGATGCACAACAGAGACTCAAATGCATTATGGCTTGCGATAGGAATAGTGGGGTCATAAACAGCTTGTAGCAAAGACACAGAGAGCTCCATTCAGACCATTGTGCAAGACAGATAGAAGGCTGCAGCCAGAATCAGGACCTTACCTTATTAGGGGATTTGAGTGGCGAGATAGCTATTTTATTTGGTGTCTGTTGTGTTGTCGTACTCAAAGATGATCCAATGACTCCGCTTTCAGAGATAGTTATTGTCTTTGGTGGTGTTCCTGGAGCAGACTGTGAAAGAACCCTACCTATAAATAATGAAGATACCATCAGCTCAAGTTATTCCTGTTTACATTAACTTTTAAAGCAAAGTTTTCTCTGCGTATTGTACAATTGTTAATGCTTCAGTGAGCATATCACCTTGTAGGAAAGGACATCAGCAAAATTTAGCAACAAACAATAGCTGGCATTATTGCAAATAAAAAGACACTCCACTTGGTCTTAAAAACCCCCCAAACATACACTGATCTTTCTGTGATATTAAGTTGAAAATTCTTTAAGGCCAGGACAGCATCCCGAGGCGCACAGCCCTCCAATACCCCTGTGCTGTGCCCAAACACCCAGCCAGCTGACAGTTTCCTAGGAACCTCCTGGGCTAATGCCAATGTACAGAAAAAACTGAGCATCCTTTTAAATCCTCAGCCATCAGAAATGAGCTGTGTTACAGTGACCAAAAAAAAAAAAAAAAAAAAAAAAAAAAAGTGTTTGGTCTGTCTATGCTCAACTTTACTTTTTTTTGTCTCCTCTGTGTTGGTGTTTTTTTCACTGCCTAACAGAATATATGACACTTCTATGAAAATGTGGGTGGTGGTGTAACTCTACACGCTATCTGCTTTTACAACAGCAAAACAGGTTAAACGTCAAACCCAGCAGCTCCAATCATGAAAGGTCTTAGGAATATTGCAAAACTCTCAGTGTGGAAAACAGATTTGCCTCAATTATCATTATTTTATTATTATTTTTCATACTTGCAGCTTGACCACTGACAGGTTTGCTCTGCTGCACTTCAGCTCAGACTCGTTTCTGTTACAGCTTCTCTGTCACCCATTCTCTTTGCACTACTTTTATCAAAACAAGAAACAAACACCAGCATAACTTCCATCCAAACCCAGTCAATTGGCACAACAATTAAGTCAACTAGAACTAACAAGAGACAGCATCATCCTTATGGAAAGCTGCCTTCCTCTGAAGTCTATGTGCTCTAAACCAACCTTCACTTTAGTGCAACCTAAGTAGCAGCTGCTGGCAACTATTTGCTCTGTTAAGTCACATGCAACACGAAAGATGTCAGTCTGTGTGAATTTTACCATTTACTGTATTCAATACTTTCTGAGTTTGTTTTTTCTTGGTGACAGCTTTCCCTTTCTCACTATGTCCCCTCTGTACCCCTTGGCATCATGTTCCTAAACAGAATCTGGGTGCTTATATTGACAAGTCTTTTAAATTTACAACTTTCACCTCAGTTTGCAGAAATTCCAGAGCAATTAAAAATTTATCAGATTCATAAAAGCCTGCATACAAAAATCAAAACACAACACACAAATGTAACACCTTCCCCAAAATGATGCCAGCCTCTAAAGCTGGCAAACTGTGCTGACTGTTTAGGATGGCAAGAGGAAAGGCAGATGTTTAAAAAGATTTCTCTCTCCATTAGAAGCATCTTCAGCTCCCAGGTGATGCTTCTCTCACAGGCTCAGGAACCTGTACTCTTGATTTTCCAAGATTTAAAAGCTGGAAATTTGTTTATTTTGTAACATACCTGCTTGTCAGTATTATGTAGGTATGTTTTGCTATGGACATTTCCTTTCAGTCTGGAGGCAACAAACTTAAAAACATGCTCTCCCTAGTACTACTTTTGATGTGGTTCCTTATTGCTTACCAGTTTTCATGTACTGCCAGATGAAAATGTAATGCAGCTTCAAATGGCTCATTTCAAGGTTTTTAATGTCTTTTTTCTTTTGTTAGTTTGTTGTTTGTTTTGGTTGTTTTTTTTCAAATACACAAACAGCTGAACTCATATTTATAAACACGGTGAAGCAATCTTCTCATTCAAAGGTCTGTACATTTAGTGTGGAATTGTTTCAGAAAGCAGCAAAACTGGGGAGTGGGAGAGGGAATCCCTCTTTCACTTGAAACACAAGTCAGGCTTCAGGGTGCAGGCAGCCTGACAACTTAAGGAAATGATTATATTTCAGTCATGTGCCCATCAACATTTTGAATAAGGAGACAGTTGCATTCTTTTTAAACCAGCTCAACTCCCAGTTCTTAGAGGCTTAAAAAAGTCATTTGAATATGTGGAAAAGATTTTAGGCCTACTTGGTTCAGTCAATATGGAAGCAGTTGGAGACATCCTTCAAAGCCCTGAAGATGATTCTGGCTTCCTACATTTGTCCTTTTCAGATAATTTAGACATGTCTAAGATGTTATTGGCATACATGCAATGATGCATTTCACAAGGAACACATCAGTCCCACTGCCATAATAAATGATTGCACTGTGGGATTTTTTTCTTTAAAGGAACACAGATTTGTTTTCCAAAGAGACAACCCATTTCTTATTTGCCTTAATTATTTTCTTAGACTCTTCTGCAATGCTTGTGTTTAAGTAGGTGAGCAACTTAACAGAAATACAGATTTTTTTCCACTTTTTTCCACCCAAACATTTTTCCTGTTATTTGCACGTATCACATTTAACTCCAACAAAAAGCAGATTAAAGTAATGCACGAGCATGTGTCTCCTTTTCCCCCCTGTGTATTTACATAATGTATCTACGAATACTTGTTTTATTGAGTAGCCTTTTCCATGGTACTTTTTTCTCCTCCCCAAGATCTGGAAAGTAAACGTATCCTACAGTAAAAGCAAAATGATCAATTCCACAATCACAAAGATAATTCTAAATGAGTGTAAAGGTACCAACAACTACATTTACCTGCTTCTACCCACAAACTCTCTGCTGATTTCCCCCTGAATTGCTTGAGATACTTTAACAGAAACTGCAGTAAAACCGTTGAGACAGAAAAAATTTCTACAATCATCATCTCTCTGAACAGCTTTTAAAAAATGGTAAAGCAAAACAAGTCAAACTAGTACAACCTGCAATGACTGGTGACACTTGAGTGGTCTGCCCTGTAACAGCTTTGCTATTGATTGGCTTTGCAAAGATCAGCTTGGTGATCACTGGGCCAGAAGTTGGGGTTCGGGTCTTCTTTGCGATCTGAAAGGTAGAGGAAAAAAATAAATCCAAACTAACTTGAGAATTTTGGATCTAAATTACTGTATTGTCAAGTACATTAGAAAATAGAAAAGGCAATACTTGCACACATAATTAGAAGAATAATTACATATCTCACATTTCACGTCCATGTCTCACTATGGAGAGAACTAGGATATCATCCACACCGCTTTAGAAAACCAGCCACCCAAGCAAGATAGCCAAATCCCTTACAGCCTTTTTGTAAGGTACCTCTCTGTGCAAACACCTTCAAGATGCTGAAATAATTTCTTACATATCATTGGTGAATGTTAAATGCACAACTCTCAATATTTGAAACCGTAAAAGTTACTCCTTTTCAGCCAACCATGACAAAATTTGTTAAGTTATTTAAATATGATAACTAGTGGTCTGAACCATCTCTTGACCTATACTGACATAGCAGCACACTTCTACCTTGCAAATGGGGAAACAGCCTTCTGCAACAGTTCTCAAAATATGTGGATCATCAGTCCCTGAAAGTTTTGGGTCCTCACTGGTCAGGAACAAATCAGCTACATCCAGGTACAAGGGTTGTTTGTTTTTTTTTTTTTATTCTTGTGATCCAATCTCCTCAAACACAGCTGGCCCAGGAACACGTAACATGCAATTTAATGTGACAGATTGACTTGAAATTTGTATAAGCAGGGTTTTTTTTAGTCTTAAAAGTCTTAAGACTTTTTTCCATTTTCCACACTGACAAAAATTAATTACCAGATGCATTTATCCTAATAGTTTCTATACCACGGCATCCAGCTGGTTAATAGTTCAATTAAGAGGTTGACTTCTTTCAAAGACTGTTTTAACCTGTTGACTGCAGAGGCTCCTGCTGATGCAGACTATCTCTAGGATCCTCCTCAAGTCCAGGTGAGCCCTGGAAGGTATTACTGAAGCCCTTACACTTACCCAGCCCAAAGGCCAGGCCCACACTGCCTCTCCTCCACCACACAAACCAGTCACGTCTCGTGGGCACCAGCTGCCAACTCAAGCAATGTCAAAGAGGCATAACATGGGCATCCATGTGGCAAGCAACCTCCCAAAGGCGCAGAACCACCTTTGTTACTCAAGTAACTAGCTGGAGAAATCTCACTGATATACAAAGATACAGAGATGACAGCCTGAGAAAGTTGCAAGTGCTTAAATGAAGCAATTGAGCAGGCTGAATGTTATGGTTTCCTACACAAAACCCTGTTTATAGAATTTGCTGACTGAAAATACCTCCTTTACAGTAGAGTAACACCAAAACATTTGAAGTATTTGGTAGCACATAAATTCCTCAGCTGCCCTGCAAAGAGGGCAAATGAGGCTGTTTCAGCTCTCAGCAGCACACTCACAGCACAGACAGGGAAGTCAGGGCTCCCTCATGCTATGGCACTGGAACCCTCCAGTCTGCCGTCGAAAGCCAACACCACCTCTGTATGCCTGAGCTGTGCCCAACCAAGGGAAGCCAGCAATGAGCAGCTCTGACACCAGGCAGTGCTAGAAAACAGACCTTGTTTAAAGAAAACCATGTGCTTCTTCACAGTTAGAGGACAAGTAAGCAGCCCTCAGAGGAAACCTCTACCTCAGGTGAAGGTCATTTACCCTAAATATGCTGCACTTAGGCCACATTAGCTGCTTTATAGGTGACATATAATAGTCAAGGCTTAAAATGAAACAAGAAAAAAAAAAAAGCCACTCTTTTTGGAGATGTATTAACTAAAACCTTGAAACATAAGTTGTTTGAAGAAGGAAGCTTCATTACAGCCCAGTCTGCAAATTTAACTCAAAGCCATTTTAACATTTCAAGGATTCAGTTCTCTTAGCACATGGCTGATAGGTGAGCAGGCATTCTATCAGCAAATATCTTTGTAAATTTGCACACTTTCTAATTTCTGGTAAATTCCCCACATTTCATGTGCTTGTCATTTTTGTTCTGGTGAAATTCATCTTAGCCTGTCATAAGGTATTATTGTAACTCAACTGCTATTGCTTTTGCTCTCTGAAGCAAGGGCAAAGTCTGGCTCAGAATATGATCAACATCCAGCAGGAACAGCAAGCTCTGGGCAACAGCAGTCGTTTCCCAGTAACAGTCAGTAAGTGTGTTTAAATGACTTACGTGAGTACATGTAAAATACTAGCCACCTGTGAACATGAAGTACTTCAGAAAAAAATTCATGATCCTAAAACAATAGCTGGTCACTGCAAGTAGCCCTGCTTCCCTCAGACTCAACTTGCAATATCCTCCTCAGATAAATTCCCTCCTGCTTTTGGGGTAAACTGTCTACAAACAATAGGGTCTAACAAATGAGTGAGTCTCTTCAGGGCTCAGGAAACATGGCAAAACTCAAATGTGGTTGGTTACAGGTGAGGAATAGCCCTTGGCCCCCAAGTGCAGGCCATGTAATCCTACCCTTACTTGCTGCCAAGCAAGCCTTTCTGAGGTTTTTGCCACTGGAGCTTATAACCCCAGCCACATGTGAAAGCCTTCTAGACATCAGTGGGAAACATGCAACCTACCTCAGTACAGACGGGAGAAACCAGAGGAAATAAGATGACAGACTGCTCCTTTGATACTTCAGAAAGAGCAAGTTCTCTGGAGCCTTTTGCCATTGCCTGTACTAATCACAAGAGGCTTAATATTATTCCTCTGCCCATGCAATTAAGATTGCAAAAGTATTTCACGGGGCATCAAGCTCTCCCATAAGAAAGTTATTAAATCTAGAAGCACACACCAACCTCCTTCTCCTTTCAGAAGAGATTTATCTGCAAGCACCTTTATTTAAAGGAAAAATTCATGTCTTCCTAAGCACTCTTCACAGAACAAGATGAACTAGCAAGTTTCTAGAGCCAGACTTTGCTTTCCATTGTTAAATCGTGTTCTGCTCATACAGAAAAAGGAACATGCATACCTTGCATTACTGCTGGATTGAATACCCATATAGTCAGTTACCACAAAGGAGCTAACATACTATAAATCCACGCCCTAGATGATCTCATGGCAGCTTGTCCATGTAACCACACCCTATGTCATGTATATTTGGCATAATATGAAAAATCATGGACTCTAGAAATAGGAGAACAGTATACTTCAAAGAAGATTATGAAATTGAGCTAGGAATAGGAGTTTGCTCTGAGGTTAGGAAGCGCATGAGGTCACTTTCCAAAGATGAGATAAAGTAAAAATGATGGCTTAGCAACCAGTTGTCTTGCCATGTTAGCAACAATACTATGGAAACATAGGTTTAACTACTAAATGCAGAGGCAGTTACCACATCAAGACAAGTTCAAGTTAGACTAGCTTAGTGACAGCAATGGCGATGAGTCTGAAAATCTGGTTGAGAGGCGCCTGCAAGGTCAAACTCCTGCTTAATGCACTTGAAGTAGTACACCAGCAGGCACATCATTATTTTTAAAGCCTGTACACAGGCAGGATCCACTAGCTGAAAGCAGATGCACTTGCCCAGTAGTTTTGTCCACACATCCAAGGCAGTGGTTTCAACTGTATCGGGACAAGCTGCCAAGAGACAGTAATAAACCTCTGGATACAGATGAAGCCCATGGTCCTGTCACATTTTACACCTCACAGCCTCATACCTCTAAAATTGTAGTCAGAGAAGCCAGATTCCAGGGAACATTTGCTCAGCTCTTATCAATTATAACTTTTCTCAAGTGCTGAGATTTCAAATGTCACAATTAAACTAGAGCAAGGCTAATTGAGTTTTTCTAATGACCGGCAAAGCCCCTGCAACAGTGCTGATGTAAGGAGAACTGAAGAGAGCTCTTTGTCAACTTATCTTCTACCAATTCACTTTTCAACACCAAGTCCAATTGTTGTGTTGCCTTCCATCCAAAATACCTGATTCACACAGCCACAAGATACACAAGACCACTGGGAGGCGGGAAGGTATTCACAGCTTCCTTTTTCTACTCACTGAAAGGTTAAGAGGCATGTTCAGGATGATGGGGTGAATGCCCAACTTCATTGTCTAAGCCAGGGACTTGAGGCATGTCGTTCATTATAGGGCAGACCATGAATCTCTCACCTACCTTCATATATCCCTCTCATACTTTACTTTTCCCTATAATTTGTTACAGGGAAAAGCACCATCTGGGAAGTACTAATGTAATAATCTTCCTGCAGTATCATGTACTTATAACCAACCGAAGATTGCCTTGCTTTTCATTTCTACTTTCTCCCCTCCTTATAGGAGGAAAGGAATGATGGGTGTTAACAATACAATCTGTTTTGCAAATGCAAGCAAAGGTTTTATAAAAAGAGACCACAACAAAACTAATTTACTCAAACTGTAATTAACTAGATGCAAATCCATTTGTAACAGTTTCTATTAAGGACCCTATAGAATTCCTAATGACAAACAGCAGAGGTCAATCATAAAGTTACTGTATTTCAGTCACTGATGACACAGGCAATCTCACACAAGCAAAAGCATATCACAGCTAAGCCATTCTCCTTGGTTTCCTCTATTTCTCACTTGGCAGTGAGTAGCTGAAGCCAAGAAACAGGAACTGATCCACTCTTAAACATTCATATTTTGAGTCAGAGCAGAGGCTCTTTTGAAAGCTAGAATGACAACCACATCATTAATGACCAAGGTACAAAAATGAAAAGTCACTTAAGAAAATTGATACATTTCAAAGCCATTATTAAACACATTTTCCACAGGCATGATGTAGTGACAAGAAAAGGAAAATTGGTTCAAGGATCATCTGCAGCTTTAAAACAAACCCTCTTGAGAGTTGCTCACATTTGCTTGCCATGAAATACTAGTTGGGGAACTTACCATTCAGCTAATAATATGCTTAGAAGTTTGTAATTTTTCATGAGCAGCAAATTATTTTTTATAGGCATACTTGAGAGTTTGATTTCTCACTTTGTTTAGACAGTAAAATAAATATTTTTCCATTATAACCTGCATCAAGTTCTATTTTTTCCTTCACTTTCACAAGGTCTTATTTCTGCCAACTGGAACAAAGACACTCACATTTAATTCTGCCATATACCAGATGAAAATCAGACCCTTTGAGTCATAACTCAAGTCTTTTCAAAACATTTTCAGATCCCAGCAGATTCTGTGATTTCAAATATCTCAAGATCCATGCCAGAGATTGGGGACAAGACCTTGAAGTGTCCATCTTACAGCAGCATCTAGTCTATCAGTATCTAGTAACAAGCTTAACTAGATTTGAGGCAGACAAGATTGACCTTTCTGTTCTTTTTCAAATGCTGGCAAGTTTTTTCAGAGAGTTTATTTAAACAGATTAAATGTAATATTAGAAGCTACTATTTCATAAAGGAGTAATGCAGTATACATTTTGAATAAAGAACAGGCATATAGGGTTCAATTCAGTCTTCCTGAAAGCATGTAGAAATTTTTTATAAAATTACAATAATGGGAAAATTCTCTTCAATTTACTCAATTTTAATAGTTCGCTTTCTCAAAGGCAAATCCTAAGTTTCTAGACAGTAGCTAGAGGTAAAGGGCATAAAATGGTAAACGCATCCACAGATGAAAGCACGGGCTAAGAGCAGCATTGTATTTGTTAATATGAGGAATAAACACAATAGCTGAAAGCAACCACTTGTCAGTTTAGTGAAGGAAATGGACCACATCTGCAGCAACAAAATTGTTTTTAGTGTTTTTCATCAGCACAACTCACTTTACCTGTACTGTTTTTAATTGCTGGGTCTGCAAAACAGAAGGCTGGGACGTAGTGTTTACCAGCTGATTTCCTTGCGTCAAAGATGAGACACCAACAACAGGTTTCACTTCTGATCGACCTCCAATAACAACTTTGATCTGCTGGCCTTGTACCTTGGAGTCTCCACCTTGGGCTTGGGACACAGCCTTCTGTGCTTGTGGGAGCTGGTTGTGGGGTAATGCTAAAACAATAGGCTGGCCAGACTTGCCCAAAGTTGTTACAATTAGTTTTTGCCCATCTGGTTTAATATTCTGATTGCCTATTTTAATATCAGCAGTCTTGTTCAGAATAATTTGATTGGCTGATATAGTGACAGGGGTCTGAGCACCAAGTTTATGGAGGCCACTTGGAAAGGTAGGCTTTACTACTGCATTCACATCAGTTTTTGGGGTTGTGTTCACTGTCGTGTTGCCTGAGTGATTGCTGGGTGTGGTAACTGATTCTGTGGTGACTGTGGCTGTGGTTGTAGCTGTGGAGTCGCTGGTGGAGCTTATGCTCACTATTTCTTCCAGTTCTGTTTCCATGGGAATAGAGTCTCCCATTGGCGACGACACGATAACCGCCTCGATGCTGTCGTCTTCCACCAGAGTTATACCGGTGTCCATTATTTCCTCAGGAAGCAAGCTGTTGACTTCCGCTGAAACCACCTCCATTTTAGCAGTTGTGGCAGTGATGACCGGAGCAGGTACTGCAACATTTTAAACAGTTATTGGCTTCCAGAAAACATATATTTTCAAAGCTTTATGAATAACACTACCAAAGAAGAAAATACAGTAGGAGAAATTTTTTCAGACTAAAGGTATTCTGCATGCACAGAAGGGATATCATGGGGAAAAAAAAATAGTTATCAAAACATAACACATAAAGATATCATGGAGAAAAAAAAATAGTTATCAAAACATAACACATTCAGCTGAATTTACTCTCAGAACTTATATCAAACCTCTTCAACATCATCTGTAGCAAGGCACTGACTTGTGGATTACCAGTTCACTCTTGTCAACGCAGTACACAGAGTAGTAATTGTGTCCACCCTGCCCCCAAGAAACAGGCACCTTGTTTGCAGACATTTAAGCCTACTGAAATATAAAGCAAGAGCTAAACAGCTTTAAAATTCTAACAAATGATAATGGCTTTTCTCATACATGTCAACACTGGTTGTCATGCAGGTTGTCTAGCCTCAAGAGGCTTGTTGTTGATACCTGGTGTAATGGCATCATTTTTTGGAAAATCCTCACTTTGGAAATCTCACAAAAACAAACAGCTGTCTAGTGATGCTTTAACACCCCCACAAGCTCAATCAACAGCCCACCTACCCTAGGACCACACCAATTCCTGCCCTTCCAAGATGAACAGATAATTCCCCTATCCTGGGCATGAAAAGAACAGATCAACATTTTTTTCCTCACTACTCACAAGAAAAATATAATGCCTAAACATGAAGTGTGTTCTAAACACAAAACAATGAACAACCCCTCTGAAAGAAAACAGAACTTTTTAAGCTGACCAAGTAAGAGCCACCTATTTTTATACATATATAAAAAAAAAAAAACCAAACCTTCAGCAAGATTCAAAGCCATAGTAACTTCCCACTTAAGAAAACTTAAAGACACTGCTGGAAATGGTCATATCTACCATTCCCACTAAAACTGTATAACTTTCAGAGGCTGAAAACTGATCAGCTTAATAAGGTGCTTTCCCCACTTGCTGATGCCATCAGCACACTTGGGCACTGGACAGGAGGGCACATTGAGTGGGTATGCGTACGTATTGGAGTACTCATTGTAAGCTCAAGAGGACAAGATCCTTGCAAATTAAGTTTCCTACTTGCTAAGAAACACAGAGCTGAGTTACTCATACTTAGCAACATTTACAGTTAAGGAACTGTGCCACTAAAAACACTAAACAAATGCTGAGGTGACACCGATTGTCCGGAGTCATTGTGATTCCATTTTGCACAGCAGCTAACTACAGCTGTGTTTCACCCATGAGGTAGGAGGATGGGGAGAAAACCCTTCTATAAACTACCTTACTTCCATGCCAAGCTCAGGAGGCTGCTGAGCAGTTCCTGTTTCTTGGCAGCCCCGTGGTCTTCCTGATCATGAAGGGTGCCATCCTGATCCCCCTCACCTCCAGGGTAAAAGCCACATCAAACAGCCATGATACTCAAGAAGCCAAGCCATGAAAGAAATCATCCAGATGACTGACAAGTCAAACACACAGCTCACTTATTGGCAGGCATTTAAAGATACAAAGTTATCTGATGTCACTGCCAGAAATACTTCCTTTGGAAAGCATTTGTCCCAAAGTAATGCCAGTACAGCTAGCAGTGATACCAGGCCTATTAACTAGCACTAGACAAAACAGTTTACTCCTAAGCACGCACTGGTAATAGTATCACACTGCTTTCAAAGTCAAATTGGTTAAAGGCATATCAAATTTCACAGATTCTTGGTATATTTTAACAGTATGGCCACAAAGTATTTACATCTATTTAAATATATTCTACAGTTCAACAGTTATTTATAGTCTTAATTCTTACAGTTACACAGCACTAAATGGTTATTAAATACCTCTAGTTGAAAGGATATTTATATTAAAATGCACAGAGTCAGGGTTTTAAATAGCATTCTGACTTCAAACAAACCACTTGAAGTCAGAATGCATAAGGAAAAGAAATACATTGATTACATCAAATTTGGAATCAGAAATTGACAAGTTAAAAGAAAAGAAACATTATGGCCATCACATTGGAGCATTTTTATAGCTGTTAGATCTCATCATTTTATAGCTGGCTTCCAATAACATATTCAGGCTCACATGATCAACAGCAGCAAGAACCACAACACAACCCACTTGTTCTGTTTCTTCATTGCATATTGGATATGACTGACATAGATACATGAAGTGCAACAATGCAAATCTCATCCCAGCTATAGGACAGGCAGCTGTCAAAAGCAGCTTCAACATCCCTGCAGATTTTACTTCCAAGTATTTAGCCAGGATTTCTCAACAGTTGCCGTTTTTTGTGTGGGCTTTCCCCCCTACTCCCCCGATACTTTTATACTAAACACACAGTTTCCATTTCTCTAGCTCCTCTACTAAAGCGATTTCCAACAGTAAAAGCATGCCAACCTCTTTTAAGATTCAAACAACTCTGAGATCTTTAAGACAGGGTAGAGAATTATTTTACCTATTAAAAAAAACTTGAAAGTTTCCTTCGCTTCAGCAATTAGACTTTAAGTAAGAGCTGCACCTACACCCCCCAGAAAAGATGCATTACTAGCTGTTTACACTCATTTAGCTCTAAACCTTAAGAAAAAACAATCTAAACCAAGAAAGTGGATAAGCATATACCAGAGGGGGAAGTCCCTCAAAATTCTAGGATCAGATTACTACATAGAAAAATTTAGCCCACAAAATAATGGCCATACAACTACATTAAATGCTCCAGAAAATACTCACATAATGAAGATTTGTTTAGAAAAAGACTAAGTTCCAGCATAGCTCAGGGCACGTAACCAGCCAAACACATATAAAGAAGTTAGGGACTAAAGCATATTGTCAGCAAAGTCTTGGAGCAACAACTTTGAAAAAATGCTAGGAGGAAGAAGCTCAGTTGAAGTGAAGCACCTCTGATCATCTTATCCATAGCACAGATCTCTGTATTTGATACTCACAAAGAATATACATATGTTGTCATAAAGGGCAAAAGGTGTTTTAAGGAAGAGGATAAAAAATGCCACTGTTATTGGCAAAAATACAGAATGGTGTCTGACAGGTACTTGTGAACTTTGATCTCTTTTTTCTTTTTCTGTCACTAGATGTCAGTGCAGAATCTTTAAGAAACTAACACTGTAAAGTGTTGGGATTCATTATACCACCACCTTTGTTGATAAAACCCCACAAAGCAGCCACACTAAACAGGAAAAAAAAAGCCAAAATAATCAATAAAGCATACTGATCTGCAAATAGGGAAGCAAAATGCAAGATATAACAATGCCTGTATTTTACAGTAAATAAATGCATCTTATTACATCTCCAGAAATGCCCCTATTTCACTAAGATAAGAATAGCTAACCTTCCAGTCCAAAACCATGAGCAGTTTGAGTGCAGCACTGACTACACTCAAATACGAGGATATGTTAAAAAATCATCAGTGAAGCTATGTATGCATTGCAAGGAACACTCTTCAGGAATTCAGAAATAATAAACACAGAAATAAGGCTGCTGAGACCAGCTTTACAGGATGGCCCGAGATGGTGCTGCATGTTAGCAAGATCATCACAATGAAGCAGTGGACCAAGGGACTTGTCACCATTTGTGGCCCCATTAGCAGTTCCCTTCCTGTTCACTTCTTAGTGCACAGCAGAGGCCTGGTGACACTCAACCATGTGAAGATTCTGGTATAACTTGACAGGTTTAAGAGCACTGGCCAGACCTGCCTGAAGTCATCAGCAATGTTAATTTTAAACTAAATTCTGAAGTGTCATTTTCACCAGAAAATATGCAAACCAAATCAGTAACAGCTTTTACACAAGCACCTATCAAAGTGCAAAAGAACACACCCCAAAATCAAAAGCCTCATAAATGCATTAAGCCTGACATAGCCGGTAAAAAAAGCAGGGATTCTCTTGGGATCAGTAAAACTGTTGCTGCAAGCTAAGCAAATGATAACTGAAACCAAGTATCTTTGCTGCAGCTAGTAGCTCTTTAAAGCTGGAGTAGATGCACACATTTAAGTGTAGCATTATGAAGAGCCAGAAAAGACACATATTTTCAAACTTCCTGAGCTAAGAACAGCAAAAACCCTTACAAAGAAATTAAACAGGAATAATCAAACACCACATAAAATCTGTACCCTCAAGAGGTCACCACTAGAGTGACTATCCAGGAGACCAATCACATGCACATGTAAAACTAGTTCTATATCACTAACTATGAGAAGATGGAATTGTGACCATATATTCATTATTACAATTTTCTTTCTGAGGAATATAATGCAGGATAGTTTTACAGCTTCAGAAAAACAAAGTCAGAATACTTGCATTAAGGGACTTCACCCACATCTCCACCCACCTTTTGTGCTGCAAAACGCCAAGTATTTTGCGAAGATCAGTAAAGTTAAGGCAATGTCATCAGCCTTTAAGAGAATCAAGGTGTATACCTAATAATTTGCAAAGTGCAAGGGAGAACACCAATTGATATAGTATCTCTCGAGGGATTTACTAAGCCAGAGTGGGGGGAGGAGGGGGAAAAGGGAACTGGGTCAGATGAATGTCAGAAAGCAATAGTTGACAACCAAACAAGTAACTGTTCACTGAGTAAAACTGACTCAAAATGTGAATGTGTATGTGTGGGAACCAAAACACAGTATCGCCAGTTAGCCAATACAAAAGGGATAACATCTGGCATTTCCTCTGCTAAGACAAAAATGTGGCACCAATATTTGTTTTCCAAATAAAAGTGGAGCAGTGGACTGTCAGCAGGCTATAGTTCAGATTTGAGGATTTCAAAACTCAAAAATCCCACGATATTTGTATAAAGTTATATTCATAAATTATCATATTTCTCTTAACTAGTAAAGGTTTTAAAACCATCATTTATTTAATCCCTAAATCTATCCATTAGAACAAAGGCAAAAGCAGGAGGAAGAAGGGGAAATACAAAATGGATCCTCAATAATTTATCCAAGAAGGATGAGATGCTGTCAGCCGTGTGGAATTAAAGCTGAGGTGCTTAAATGCTTTTCAAATTTTTCAGCTTCTGCTTATCTGCCCTCTCCAATAGTGGCGATATGTAAACTCAGGAAGGCTGTTGAGCTGAAAAAATCCGATTTTGGGGTCTTAAGAGCTTAAGCAGTTTAAAATCACCAGGCCTTGAGTGGTTAAAAGCTGCCACAACAGAGAGTTCCAAGTACGATCCAATGGGAACACTGCAGTACCAATTCATTTGCCTGCTCCCATTCCCCTTCCAAATACTCCAGCTTTTGGGATGGAGGAAAAAACCCAAAACATCTTGCAATTATTCAAGCCTGGAACAGTTACTAAGCTTTCCACACTGCTATCGTTGACATGTAACACTACAAAATATTGACAAGGACAGTTAAAACATGATGAGCAAAAAAAACCCCACAGAGAAACAAAGAGATGATGTTCTTTGTAGGCATCCTGTAAAGAAAAACATAATCTTTCATTTACATTTTCAACAATTTCTGTCCTATTGTCTTCAAAACAGAAATGTTTTACCAACATACTGATATGAAATACACTGCTGTCACCAGACAAATCTTCAGCTGATCATACTCAAAGCTTTAGAAGCGATACACGCTACATGACTGCATCTTCTTCCTTCACCACAACCGCTATTACAAATAAACTTCAAGACCTGACTATCCTGTGACCTGTAGCTGTTTTCTTCACATCAAAATTAATTCTCATGTACAAGGAATCACAGCATGCTATCACAGAAATTAGATTATAGGCACTGAATACAAAAGCAATTTTTACAATCAAATTAGCAAAGACCTTCAATATAGCACATCACCAAAATTACCCATGAGTCACGGCGAACCTTTCAGGAAAAATGGAAGCTAGAGAGAAAGTTAAAAAGCCACAACTAAGTCCTCGATGAAAGCAGCACATCACACAAATTGTAAATGGTTGAATTACATTACATATACATGTGAGTGCATTACTTGCTAGCAAAAAAAACCCCAGCATTTAAAGCCCTCATATCTAATTCCAGACTGGACAACCCCCTTTTCACCACAAGAAAATATTCCATTGCCCAAACATACCATTAATTACAAAACAAGTTTAGTAAAGAAGAACATTCTAGCTATTGTGAGGTGTTGAGTAGTATTACTGAAAAAAACCCCAAACAAAAAACCCCACAAAACAAAACCCCAAGCCCAACAAAACTCCAAGCACTCACCCAGAAACATTCCAATCTAGAAAACTAAACTACTGAAAGTTCAAATTACTTTCCCATGTATGGCTCAGCTGTTACCTAGCTCTCACATGCTAGTTACATGCCCATTAAGTAGGGGGCAAAATCATACCATTCTACTAATATCAGTCTACATTTCAAGCCATGTCTACATCTCATACATAGATACCCATCTCAAATATCAGTTGACACTTTCAGCATTTGCTGTTTGTGGCTGACAGCAAGCTGAAAAACTTAACACTTCCATGTCATTCTGAAGATGGAGTAGGATCAGCAAGCTGATGATAAATCTGCTTCTTGAGAACTACTTAGTGCCCTTTAAGGTCCTAATCCTCACCAGTGCTAAGTAAATTCCAGAGTGTGCTGAAGAGCAAAGGCACTATTATGCGAACACTGCCTGCCAATCTAATAGCGCAACATTCTGCAGAAATAAAAAGAACATCAATATGTGTGTATTTTTCAAATGAATGTTTCTACCTTCTGGACATGCCAGAGAAGTGACTGGGACAGCCATTTGTGTTCCAGTTACTAACAAATACATTCTGGTGACCACAGAAAGAGATTTCATACACATCTCTTAAAAAGGAGTGTTGAAGGTCACTTTATCATGGTACGGTTAAAGTCTTAAACACTGCTTGTTGAGCACACACCTTACTTATAGCAACTTTCCAGGAAAGAACTAGAAATAACATTCATTGCAGCAGAACACCTCAAAGCAGTTCAGTGTGCTTTCTGTAACTGGAAACAATGTTCTACTTTCAAGAAAGTCTCATGCAAACTAAAAATAAAATAGAAACAAAGAAATAAAAAAAAAAATAAAACTCAGAACTTTTCCCTTCACCCTTCCCCTTGGTTTGCATGTCCATTTCAGTCATTTTTCACAACATACAGTAGCACTAAATCTGAAAACCAAAACTGCACTGGTGTTCTTATGATCATTAAACATTTTCTGAAAGTGTTCACTGCCATGAAAATCCAATGTTTGCATTTGTAGATTCCTGGGCCCTTACATTTAATGAAGCATTTCTAACCTTATGTTCTATGCAAAATCTGTGGTAAGACCAAAAGAAATAACCTGTAAAATTATTTTATTTTCTGCTGTGTTTAGGAGGCCAAAATTGAAGCATTAAGAACCTGAAGTTAAAATGATGTAGTGAACCTAGCTTGCCAAAAAAACCCCCAAACAAACAAACCCCACACCAACCCCTCCACCTCGCAAAAAACTCCAAATGTGAAAAGTACTTATCACTAGGCCCAAGAAACACGAATTTTGGTCTTTTAAATATAGTTTGAAACAAAAGCCTTGCTTTCCAAATTCCAAATGCCTTTTGAATGTGGGGCTACAGAAGAATTCAGAACACACAGTGATATCACACCAAGAACACTCTTACAAACAAGCACAAAAACTGCCATCATAGGCTTGATACCGAGTTACCCCCAGACTTTTGACAGGCGTTATCATGTTGGCCACCTTTTAAGATTAGGCTTCCTGCCAGCAATTTCAGCAAGAGTGCATTTAAGCACTGTATTTTATGAGCAAAGGTTCATCACAACAGAATTGTAGCCTAGCAGTTTTATTGGGACTCTGCAAATCTGGAAGCACAAAGACGATGAAGTGCATTACATGTACACTTCAGTAGTGCTGGCCAGTCAGAAGGTACAATACATGAAGTTCATTCTAACAGAGACACATGCAACACTTACTTCAGTGGGGTATTTCCTTTCCAAAACATATGCTAATATAGTACAGAAAAATGTTTTGTTCTAAAAACTTAATTCCTTATGCATCTTATGCAAACATATGATTCTTTTCGAAAGTTAGAACAACATAGAGATGAAAAACAGATACAAATCTAAGACCATAAACTGTAATGCTTTCAGGGCAGTGCTGTCAAATATTTGGACAGCAGTGAAAGCTATTATGGCCACTACTGCTTTTTAAGTTTATCCTAGAAATCCAAGTTGGTTTTTTTTTTTTATTTTTTAGTCCAGTGGAGCATTTTAAGAAAAGCAAAAATAGCTCAAACAGTTATATTGCAGTGATTTGCCAGAAACATGTGTCTAGCTGCAGATCTCAGCAGCTCTACTGGCCTTAAACACAGCAACACTTAACAAGAACAGAATATATTTACTTACAGAAGGACTGAGCTTTAAATAAATAGGTCGCCTGCAGGCAAACTGTGACTTGGTTCAGATGCCAAAAAACACCATCACCCCCTTCCTCCTACTTTAATCTCTAGATAAAGCACCTCTGTATTCCTCTTGGGGAAAACTTATTTAAATAACCAGGATTATGTAATAGCTGACTGACTTTTGTGGAATGAAATTCCACATTAAGATTTTGAGTCAAGAGATCAATTCAATAGGAGAAATGGGAATTTCAGTGAAATCTTCAACACTGTTCCAGAATCACGTGGGCCACTTCAAATGCAGGCTTCTCAGACCTCTGAAGTCCCATTTATCTTCATAAAAAAGGTTGAAGAACTTCTGAAACACAAACTTGTTAAGTTTCATTAGGTGCACATAAGAAAACCAACAGTTAAGGATAAACATACACGCAAAAATCTTACAGAGAGAACTAGCCAGAGAAGCATTTCAGTGACTAGGACACACATTATCCCTTACAACCTTTGTTTTCAACATCCACTAAGTGACACAGATATATTTACTGTATCTTACTCTATTCCTGGAGATGCTTTATTCCAGACAGCATAACAAGATCACCTAGAAGGAAGGGTTCTTTGCATGTACCCTCCATGCTGTTCACTATATCCCTTTCTGTCCTTAGAGGATACCCTTTCCCAACTCAACGGCAAACATGCTCTACCACCAGTTGAACAAGTCACCACTACACTGTCTGAGTTGAAATGGATCCAGAAACCTCATCTCATTCTCAGAATTAGTAAGAGAAGAAACAATTATATGCAAAGCCTTGAATGTGTTCCTGCATGAAAAAAGTTGGGGTTTTTATGTTGCAAGATCACCTAGCTTATAGCTTCCCTCTTTACTACATCTAAGACAAATTTGTATACACAAAGGAAACTTTTGTCAACTATCAATTTTTAATTTTGGGGATTGGACTTCAACAGTGTTATATACAATGGGACACTGAAGCTGAGCTGCAGCCGTGGAAGGTTATCTGCTATGACCCAGTTGCCCCAGTCAATCGCTATGCCATGTTAAAGTGCCACACGCCCACAATGAGCTGGACACGCCTGAATCAGAGGTTGTCTCAACACCTCAGTAAGTTCCACCAGAATCCAGCTCAGGACATGCAATCAAACAGCTCTGTGTCAAACTGTACAGTCTATCAAAACCAACAAAGCAGCTGCAATACAACTTTTAAGTGACAACTTTCTGAAAATTGTATTGTATCTGCATTGTTGAGGATAGTTTAGGTTCTTGTTATCTGGACAACTAAGAGAGAACTTTTTTCCAAGGACAAACCTTATTTTGCAGCCACAAAAAAATATTAGAAGTAAAAGCAAATATAACAACTAGTGATAGTAATTAAGAATATTTGTTAAGAACCCAGGACAACCAAATTGTGAAAGTTTTCTATTCAATCTGTCTTTTTGCTAACATGACACCAAAACTCACTTTCCCATTCAGAGAGAATGAGCTCTGCTTTCTCTGAGTAATAATAGTAAAAACTCACAAGTAGCCTCCCTCTTTCACGTCTTCTGCTTCTCTCCTGGGAGAATCCTATACAATTATTTTTTTCTTCACAGTAAACAGAAGTGACAACCTTTGGTATGTTTGTAGGTGATAAATTGAGTACAGCCTTGTTGATCCCTCTGCTACTGCCAGTTCACAGCACTGGCACCAGAACTATTCTTCACAAGTGGAAAAAACCACCCTTCATTTAATGTTCCGGACATTAACCCAGCAAACAGAAGACTGAATACACTACATAAAAACCCAAGGCTTGTGGTTCCCACAGATTCTTGACTGCTTGCAAGTCTAAGTGACATAGAATACCTACCTATGCGAAGCAGAAACAAGCTACAGTTAAGAAAGGGAAGGTCAGTTGTCCGCTTTAGACGATTTCAATGGGAGTGGGGTGGGGGTGGGGCATATCTTAGAAACAAATAATTTTATTGGGTCATTTTATAACCAAAACAAAGAAAATACTAGTTCATTTCCTTGTTTGCTGCATTTTCCCATGCCTTTTTGCCAAGTACATAAAAGCACACATCAACTATTCCAGAAAGCTGAAATTCAAAGATCAATGGCACAAAAAGATAGGAAATGCAGTTCTTGAAGTCTTGACATTGGACATGTTCTCTCTCATTTGCTAGAAAAAGTCTTCACAGAAGCATATGCATACCCAAAATCCATCCTTTACTGCTGGCGTATAACCAAATGAAAGACCACAACTGCACATAGGCAATCTTACTGTACTACAATTCTCCTAATTAATTGCCATTCTTCAATTTTGCTCCCATTTCAGTAATGGGTAAAATAGTGTAATTCATTTTACACATTACCCATTTTTTTCCTCTCTGACACTCTAGATTTTGTCTCTAGAACCGAAACATTTGTTTTGTTGTAAAACAAAGCATTACAAAATCACTCAGCACTGCATTTTTTATTTTTTTTTTTAAACAGAGAGTCTTTTGTTTAAGCTTACTGACTTGGAGAATGCCTAAAAAAAATACATGTCACAAAACAAAAAAAAAGATTAATCCATAAGAAAGCTAAGCTACACAAAATGGAAAAATTAATCATCCAAGACTGCAAACTCTCCATGTTTGAACACATAACAGCAGAAGGAAAGCAAATCTCTTTAACACAGTAACAAAATATGCATGTGGAACACCAACAAAATAATTTCCACTCTCTTTCCCATTCTCTACAGAAGACAAGATATGGAGGCAGTTTGCCTGCACGCTTCCCAGAGGATCATGGTTCTAGGTTTATCATATATTATACCAATGACAAACCATAGCAAGGAAAAAAGACAACTGTACTCCTTATCAAATGCTACATAACTAGTGCAAGTACCCTGTCTTTTTCTCATCAGTTACAAGCAGTACTAAGAAAATACCAGGTGTTCTTTACTGCAAATTTAACCATCTATAGTTGCAAAATTCAAAGTAATAGTTCCCAAGGCAACCATAATTCGCTCAAGCAACACACACCATTCCCTTCCTATTACTCCACATTCTGTTAAGGGAACACTCCCCATGTGATGCACTATACACACAACTGCGAACAGCATATCAGAGGAACAAGCAAGGTGCTTAATGTAACAATTATCAAGTGATATGGACATGGTGGTTTTATATTACACAGTTAAAGTTTTAGGGTTCCGTTGGTGTTGGGTTTTTTTTTTTTTTTGTTTGTTTGTTTCTTCCCCATGGGAAGAAAAATTACGCTCATGTCACTACTGCCATGTTTATAAGAGAGGTGCTAGCTGTTTTCTTCTTAAGAATGCTGGAGGAAAAAAAAACAAACCACAAAAAACCCAAAAAACCCCAACCAAACCAACCAACCACTTGCCCACATACCAGTTATGTGGAAATTCTTCTTCCTTCGGCAAGTTTGGGGTAATTTAAGCTTCTATTATAATTCTAAATGGAAAACCATCAGCTAAGAAACTTAATCTGTCCAGCTGGTAATTACATACTAATAAAACAAGCACCTGCTAAGGGTTTTTTTAGGATTCACTGTGAAAAACATCTTAGCAATGTCTTTATTGCACTGTTATTTCACAAAGTATCCCTTGCTACTTTGACCACTCTGTGCACATGATCAGCAGCATTACTTTCCTTATACTCCAATTCCTTTGTATGTATTAAGCCAGCACTACTGCTAAAGCTCTCCTGTCCTCCTTTGGCATCCGCCTGTTCGTTTCCATACAAACATTTTCACTCCTCCTTATGCTAGCAAACGTTTATGTAGATGCAAAGGCAGCTCAGATGAAGAAACCAAGCTGGGTTAAAGCTAGCCAGCCAAACCAAACTGTGGGCTGTCACAGACCCGCTTTCTCCACACTGCTGAAACATCAGCCAACAGGTGTTCAACCCAAGAAGAAAACTACTCCACAAAGGAGCAAGCAAATTCTGGCAGGTCAGCGTGCTGAGATATCTCAGTTCAAAGTCTATGAGCACCCAAACAGCACCAAGAAATCACACTACAGCCAACAATCCATCTGGGTCATAGTGCTGGGGAAACCCAGGAAGCTCCCTCCCAGCTTGGCATTTATACTCCCTGCAGAGAGAAGGGTAAGAGTACAACCAAATCTCAGTGGTGGCAGAACACATTGGGCTATTTTGTGCTGATTCACTCCAACCCAGACATAAGGCAGGTTTGTTTTAATGCAGATCAGTCCTTAAATGTGGTCTATGTGTAGCTGCTTAAGTGCTTACAAAGCACAAGAGAAGAGGAAAGCATGGAAGTGGAAGAAGCTGCCAGGAAAGAGCGGAGCCATCTTCCTCACCAGCAAAGCAGTAACAAGCACTCATGGGATTATAGCAGTGCATAGCCACACCTTCTCCCAAATAAATGTGAGAGTAAAAATTAGGAAAAAAACATTGGCAGCAAGTACCAAACTACAAAAGCTGTCAGAAAAGCTCTGCCTAGACACTTTAACTAGATTTTAAACCAGAAAGCTTTCACTTGCTTGCAGATTGTGTTTCCTGTTTCATTCAGAATTTTTTGGGGGAAGAGCAGATTAAGGTATGTAAGTAGACCCAAGATCACTGGGAACTTTTTAATAAAAATGCTAAAAAATACTCCAACACCAACCAGCCGTCAAAAGAACTCAAAAACTTTTAACAGGAACAGATTCACCTAAAAACGTTGCTGAAACAGTCTTCAGATAGGTTTCTTGAGTCCATAGCAGAAACTGCTGTTACTCAAAAAAGAAAACAACCCAGCCAGACCACAGAGATGGTCGGACTCATATGACAGATCAGAGCAGAGCCCCAAACCAAGGACGTAACCCACATGTGGGCAGCAACATGTTCAATTGCAGTAATACGGCTTGTAAAGAGGAATGACACACAAGTTGGAAGAGTTAAGAAGCCACTAATCTACATCTGGATCTGGAACATGAGAAACCTGAACCTCTTGCATCATGTAGCTATGTGCCCCCATCACAGATCAAAGGATTATTCCAGCAGTCTTGCACAAGAAAAACTTCCATGTTTTCTAATGTTGTCAAGTGAGCAAACCTAGTCACAGGCTGTACTAAAAACCACATGCTGCTGTGCTGATTTTGGCTGGCATAGAGTTAATTTTCTTCACAGTACCTGGTATGGGGCTATTTCTTGGATTTTTGTACTGAAAACAGTCATGAAGATACAGGGGTGTTTTAGTTATTGCTGAGCAGTGCTTATACATAGTCAAGACCTTTTCTGCTTCTCCCATCATTCCACCAGAACAAAAAGCTGTGAGAGGACACAGCCAGGACAGCGGGCCCCAGCTGACTAAAAGGATATTCCACACTACACGACAATGTTCAGTATAAAAAGCTGGAGAAAGAAGGAGGAAGGGGGGAATTCTCAGTGCTATAGTGACTGTATTCCCAAGTAACTGTTACATGTGATGGATCTCACTTTCTTGGAGATGGCTGAACACCTGCCTGCTGATGGGAAGCAGTGAATGAATTCCCTGTTTTGCACTGCTTGTGTGCAAGGCTTTTTGCTTTACCTGTTAAACTGCCTTTATCTCAACCCATGAGTTTTCTCATTTTTACTTTTCTGATTCTCTCTCCCCTCCCATGGGAGGAGCAAGTGGCTGTGTGGTGCTTAGTTGCTGGTTGGGGTTAAACCATGACAGCTGCTTACTGGTTTTCTAAGCAACTGAGGAAACGAAGCCACTCAAATGTAGAGCCTGGCAAAATATAAGCCCTTGAATCAAGAGTTCAAGAAGTGTTTTACGCTTCTTGGGTGATCCTGCAGCTAATAATAATAATAATCCCCCCCCCAAAAAACCAACCCAAAAAACAACCCACCAAGAACACACCCTAACACCCCCTCAAAAAAAAACCCAAAAAACCAAAAACCCCAACAGAACCAAACAACAAACTCGCCCAAAAGCCTGAGACTGTCTCCTAGTTACTTGTTATGAATCCCACCACTGTAGCATACAAATTCCATAGAACATTGAGATGTGCTCCTAGCAGTACATGGAGTAAGAGGATTACCTCTATAGCACAGGAAGGGAACAGAAACACAAGCAGATCAAATGATAGATAAGGAAGGACAGTTCATTGCTGATGCAAGAATCAACCAGACACCTCTGACCTACCTTACTCCCCCTGCCCCTTATTTTTCTAACAAGTGTAAAGGAGAAGAATTTAAGAGGATTTGACTGCTTTTCAAAACCAAAAAGAAATGATAACCCAACAGATGAAACAACGGTGTCTTTAAGGCTGAAATCTGTCAGCACTCTTCACTGCCACACTCCATTTTCCTGTGGTTAGCAGATACCAAACCTGAAACCAGTTAAAGCTTTTTGAGAATTCTAGCTGAACCATTCAGAGCATTCAGTTACAAACTATCTGAGTTTGAACATCACAGAAGTACAAGCGAACCAAACAACAGATAGTTCTGGATACATAATCTGAACGATCAACCTTACATAACAAACTTTTGAAACTTACTGCATTACAACAAGCAGAAGAACTTTTTAACCCGTTCAAGAATCTAGGCTGTATTATTATCTAACACACTCTCCAAGCCAGCCATTAAGAGTGCTTGACCTACAGAGCAATACAGCCTTACATCTGTCTGTACGTTGATACAAGTCTGTACAAAATATATAACCACTTGCTGAAACATATGTAAATTGGGTATCTTGAGGAATTAAAAAAAAAAAGACAAGTCTAATGCATTTTATTTTACCAAAGGATTCCCTTAACAGAATACTCATCTGATATCATGCTATTCTTCTTGCCTCCAATAAGCCAAAAGCTATTGTGAATAAGCTAACCACACACACCAGACATTGCCTGTTACTGCCAGCTTTATGCAAATAATGCAAAAAATATTCTAAATTACTTTTCTGTATTCAGCATTTTCTACAATAACTGCAATATATTTCAAGCAACTCTTCAGAAGGATGAACCTAATGGAAGACCATATAAATATCCGTTCTTTCTTCACTTGAAGTTAAGTCTGAGAGCTTTCCTCCTGTTCACAATCTTGTTCAATGCCACAGTGCTTTCCAGAACTCAAAACCTCCATCCCAAACATTACGTAATTAGTACGCGATGTGCTTCAAAGTCAAGGCCACAAATAATTAGTAACACATTCTGATCACCAATATACCTTGTAATAAACAAGAGCGATGAAGACAGAAGCAGGGACTATCCCAAAAGACAGTCCAGCTAAATTCACTTCAAACTCATCAGCTGTCCACAGCTGTGCTGCAGCACACTGAAGGCACAGGTACATCCTCACACTTGGTCAAGTTAAGTAGTGTGGAAAACAGACTATGCCATTTTCACCGCACCCCACTCTGCAAGCAGAGCCTGAGTGAGCATCCCCACAGAGAAAGGCAGGTCGTCATCACCCTGGTCCAAGTCCAGCACAGCCCTGACAGGTCCTCTGGGGGCAGCCTGGTCCCCTCCAACGACCCACACTGGCAAATCATAGAATTAGCTGGGTTGGAAAAGACCTTTAAGATCATTAAGTGTAACCATTACCCCAGCACTGCCAAGGCCACCACTAAACCATGTCACTAAGTGCCTCATCCACCCGGTTTATGAACACTTCCAGGGACGGTGAGTCCACGACTGCCCTGGGCATCCTGTGCCAATGCCTGGGCACTCTTTTGGTGAAGAAATTGTTCCCAATATCCAGCCTAAACCTCCCCCGGAGCAGCTTGAGGCTGGTTCCTCTTGTCCTGTCACTTTTTTCCTGGAAGGAGAGACCGACCCCACCTCACTACAACCT
>NW_009910486.1:0-466 GCF_000696875.1 Nestor notabilis
CAGGGCGGGGCTTTAGCGGCCACGGCACCACCCCTGCCAGTCACTGCTCCTGCAGGCAGCGCTGCCGGCCCCGGGGCCAGCCCCGGCAAGGGCCTGGGGTACGAACAGGGAGATAGCGAACCTGTCAGTCAGCCGGACGAACTATACTACTTAAATTTGCTGAGAAACAGGGGGCCCAAATGAGAGCAGCAGGGGCCTGGTTGCACTGAAGTGCAGCTTCTAATGTACCTGAAGCAGAGGTCAGGACAGGGGGGAAAGGAGGTCAATGTCTCCAGTCAGCCTGGGTGCCCATTATCAGTGGACTTTGGAGGATTCAAGTCATTCAGAGTTACAAGGCATATTGGAATGTTCTAAAATATTTTTAAATAGCTGTTGTCTAAGAAACAAAAGATGTAACAAATGGGAAAATATTTTGTACCATAAAAAGAAAACTTGGTGAGTTGTATGGAAGGTATTTTCTGGCGTC
>NW_009910486.1:497-26678 GCF_000696875.1 Nestor notabilis
CTCCTTTTGTGCTAAAGTATACCAAAAATTACAGAAAGTAGTGAGCTTCAAACCACAGAACTAAAATGAAAAAGCAAATAAAATTAAATAGGGGAAAACAGCTTCAACTGTAAATCCTACCTAGCACATACGCTACAACAGCAACACCTTAATCTATGTGTGACCCACTAACACTATCTACTCTTTTAGATAAGATCTTCACTGGGACAGGCACGAATTTGGTACATACCTTCCAGTTCAAGTAAATAGGGAGAGACTGCCAAATCTGCCTGTATAAATCACAGCAGTCATGTTTTTATCACATCACAAAATGTGAAAGAAAATACTATTTTGATAATACAGCATAAAGGAAACAAAGGTCAATTCTGAATGTCACAAAATCTGTAGTGATTCACCGAAAATACTAACCAGTTATACTCAGATTTGGAAACACACACAAAACCTCACCAACTCACAGGATCCATCTATCAAACTCAACCAGGTAGCAGTGGAACATGTAGTGACATGTATGACTATAGGTTTTGGAATGCTGCTTTTGCTCCCAGTTTTATTTTTGATTACAGAAACTATGTTTTAAAGTAAACAGAATGGGAGAGGCACTGCTAAAAGCTGTTGACATGGTACAAATGAGATCACAAATTAGAAGGGATGTGCCAGTTAATGAACACAGAGCTGTTAATCAGTGTAAAACTGCAAACTCTAAATAATCCTCCTGTTTTTCTTCATTTTTTTCAAGGAACTCCACTGGTGGGACTTTCATGTGTTGATTTCATATGCCACCCTTTATGTGTTTTTTAAAATATTTATTCCTCAAATATATTACTATAAGATTATGTCCCTTAATACTTGCAATGTAAATGGAAGTGTTACACATACTTACCTTAATAAATTTGTAATTGAAAAACATTAATGTGGTGTGCTGGGCACTTCTGACATTGTCTAATGTATCAGCACAAATGTGAGGACACACAGTGTCATAACCTTCAACAAGCAGCAACTCTTCACAATCAGTCCTACACTCATACATCAGAGGTGGCTACAGTTAGAGAAATGTCCCATGAGTATGCTTTTGCCACTCATGTCTGTCTTCATGTCTTCTATGTCTGATCTCAGTTAATAACTCAGGAATAAGACGCTTCTCTCATTCCACAGAAGTTCTGTGAGCAAGCATTTTTATATCTATCTAAATGTATCTATGTATTATATCTACCTAAACCACTTAAATATTATGGAAAGATAACATGAATATTTGTAGATGTAAAAGAACTGGGAAGAATCCATTATTTCTGGCAGCCAGATCAAGACTTTTCTGGATTGTTAATTCAAGACCCAAATTAGAAGAGAGTGAAAATAATCTTTGCAAAATTTGAAGAACAAGGACAGTTTCATTTCCACATTTTTCAAATGAATGCTTCCCACTTTTTTTTTCTTTTCTTTTTTTTTTTTTTTTAATATAGGCTAAGAGGTTTGAGTATAGGAAATCACTATACATAGGAATATAGTTAATTTCAATCCTAGGTATCTTCCATCCACTTAAATTGCACCCATTCTGCAATGCAGTAGCAGTTACTTCTCTGTGTGAGTAGTCTGCAGCATTTACTGTGGTGACTGAAGAATGAAAGTGAATGGAGACTTGTTTATCTGATGTAGCCATACTATTTCCATAAGGAAAGATATTTTGCCTCAATGATGAGGTAGTATAGGGGAATCAAAATGATGCAACATCTCTAAAATAATGGAGCAAGCAAAGGTTAAGGATTCTTACTGAATTTGAAAGATTACAGCAATAAAGGTTTTAGAAAGCACTCTGGAAGTTGTATGGAAAAGATATCACTCTCTCCTAGATTTTATAACTATAAAAGCTAACCTACTGTACCAGTAAACTGCAGCTTTTTCAAGATAAAAATAAACCTAAGAATCCACAGAAGATAAAGGAAAAAAAGGTTGGAAAGTGGGAAAACACCATTATTTGTCCCTTCATCATTCCTAACAGAAGAGAAATATGAACGTGATCCAGAGGATATGAAAATCAAGCCCTATTTCTTTTTTTTTTACCTTGATTGGCTGCTATCCTTCTTATGGGAATGTTCATCTTATATTTGTCTTATAACAAATTTATTATTACCTTTCCCTCGCTCCTCTACCCCTGTCTCAAGAGATGGATGAGTTCCAAAACAAGCTGCGTTCGACTCCCCAACAACATATTCTTGTTGTCATGCCTACAAGACATTACTTGAACAGGCAATATTGAACAAGACCAGTTTTCTTCATGGTTCTTAAAGAGAACAATGAGATGATGGAGAATTTTGCCAAAGTAAGCACATCCAGACTTATACAATAAACCTCCAACATTTTCTTTACACTAAGAATGAAATTCCCAATTTAGAAAGGTGAGGGAAGAAATCAAAACAAAAATCCCTTAACAAATTATTATAAAACAGGATTAATAGGAGAGGAATTTGGAAAAGAAACAAAACAAGCTGCAGGAAAGAAAACTCAGCATTGCTTGTGGTCTAAGAGGAAGGTTTTCAGTTTTAAGAGGTGAAAGGTAACGTAGTTACAATACTAGACAGATATAAAGTACTTTTCCTTCAGCCTCAGTTTATCCACACAGGAAAAGGGTTATTGCTCTGAAAGCTGCAGCATTTTCTCTTTATTAAAAGTGTTCATGTTAAGAACACTGTTTCAACCTTATTTATAAAGCAAAAATAATGTTAATGCATTTACCTCTTAAGACACTTGTCAGATGTTGAAAGAGTGAATTCATAAAACGTTCACTGATGCTAAACTTGTATTGCAACCTAATGCTTCAGTTACCACACAGAACATAAAAGCATACCATATTATTAATCTTCAATTTAGGATAGAAGGATTTCTGCTCACCATGCAGAACCCCAGTTACGATGTGATTTCATTCCAACAAAATACACTTTAATTGTGATTCCATGAAATTAGAAATAGATGGTTTAGCCCGATACAATGCTTTGATGTCTTCAGTTTCAATGCTAATAAAGGTATTATCACCACAGGTGTACATTACATTACATTCATTAATTAGGGTATGAATTAAGAATTTTCCAGGCTATACTAATTCTCAGTCATTTAGATAACTCATTCAACAAGGGAAAAAGGAGGTGGACATCATAAAAAAGTAAAAGTTAAGGAAACAAAAGAAAGAGGAACATTGTGATATGGGATAACTCCTGAATCTAGTCAGGCACATTAGGTCCTCATCCCCTGCTTCCTTCTCAGACTGAAAAAAAAAAAGGATGCAAAGATGATGGCTCACCACCTCCCACAAGCAGATAGATGCCCAGCCAGTCTCTAGTCAGTGGCTGTTTATGTTGCTTGACCCCCCCTAATCAGGAAGGGCAGATGACAAGGGTTTGCTAGAAGCTGCCAGAGCTCCCTTTACTCATCTGCTTAGCCTCCCCTGGCAGTAGCAGGCACCCTCGTGTTCCTTGGAGGATTCCCAGAAGCTCAGTAGGATCTTAGAGAAGCAGAGCCCAGAGACTAGTACACAAACTGCTGTGTCTCTTGATGGAGCTCTGAACCCTGAAGCAAAGCCGGCAAGACCAAATCCACTTCGCAGCTGCAACAACTTGGCCCCCCAGCACACTCAGCAGCACTGTGAAACGAGCCCAGTCACTATGGCAGGGACAACTACCACCTCTTTTAGGTCCCAAGACTTCCAACACATTTCCCAAAGGCACTGAGATTTACTGATTGGGAGACACCCCAAGCTATTCCCACCTGCCATACATCTGAAGCTTTCTCAGGAGCCCTACAGCACAGGCAGGGTGTCCCGCTTTCCCAGTTTTATTTAAAGCAGAGGCAGTCATTGGGCTCATCTGATGGCATCCAGCCTGGCAGCCTCTCAGAGTGATCCCAGGCTCCAGCCAGGGATTAGTGAGGCACTGCACAACAGAACAACAAGTTGGGCTGTGTCAAGCTTCCTCAGGTGGGCATTAGCACTGTGCAAGAAAAGCATGATCCATCAAACTGCTCAGTTACATGATAGCTTTTCTAAGAGACTTGATGTTCAGAATTTGGGCCCTTTTTCAGCATGTCAATGTGTCCAGGACAGGGGGGTTATTCATTAGATGCTGGCAGAAGCCAGGCAGGCACTGCACAGGCTCATAATATCTTTTTCAGCATTTCTAATTACACTTTGATAGTAATTGTGCATGATGCTATATGACAAAGGTTGAGAGTTGACGGAAGAGAAATGGTCCAAAAAGTTTAGCTATGAATGAGTTGGCAACACAAAACAAGAATAACAGGGGAAACAATAAAAGCCATTACAGCCTGATAAATCAAGAAACCCTGCAGTAACCCACAATTTCGATGGTAAAGTTTTCAGAAGCTGTGACTGCACGGGCAGACAAAACACAATAACTTTCTGTGGATGGACATTCCCAAGCAGGTGAGTCATGTTCAAAACAGCCAACTAAATCTGTCAAGGGCTTTTGAAATTGTTCGCCACAATTACTCGTGGTCCTCCCTGTCAGCTGTTGGTGCAGACCAGGGGGATCGTGGTCATTCACATGGTTTCACTGTGTGGACCATTTACTGTCACAGCATGAAGCCAAGCATTCTGGCATGCTGCAAGCACAGTGCAAGAAACCAATTAGTATCTGTAGAAACGAGTCCTTGTGCGCATCCACATCTCCATTATCTTTTAACAGCATCTTGATTGCCAAGGCATAAGTATCACTTATCATTCACAGAAATCTTAAATTTTCAAGTGGTTCTTCAGGTTTCTCTGCCATATCTTACACTAGTTGTAATGCATTTCCATGAAAGGAACAAACAGCTTTAAAATAATGTCCAGCAGTCAAAATTTCATTGCATAGCTTCTGTGGTTATAAACCGTGTTACATGTAGGCCAAGAGTACTTTAGCATTTCACAGATAAACACATACACGCTTTTTATTCTTAACAGTTATGTTACTCTGAGAAAAAAAAAGTAGCAGCAGCTTGAGTGGCATTAAAATGAAGGGAAAGTGCAAATAAAATTCAGATTTATTTCAGTTTCATTTCTACTTAACTGCAGTTATTCATAACATCTAAATGCACATTCACTGCAGTTTCTAGATGCAATATAGTAGTTTTTATGCAGTTAAAATGAGTTTATGTACAAGAGAATTGCCACAAGCCAATTCAAAACTGCTTTGCAAAACCCCTTTTCCAAGCTAAGTTGTATAGTAATAATTCTATTTGTGTTGTGTCAGCTGGCCCAGAAGTACAATTTTGAAATTACCATGAAGAATAAAAAAAAGGAAAAAAAAAAAAAAAGATATTTGCAGAATCTCTATAAAATAGCTAAACATACCACATGCATTAAAAAGAGGAAAAAGTCACAATAAACTATTCTTGCTTTGCTTGGAGACACACTTACAGCATAAGTATACATCTACATTCTTAATCCTGATACATTTCTCAATTATCACACCTTTACATTTTTAATGCTCCCCAAGCTCAAATTATTAATCATAATTTGCATGTAATACTCTTTAGTTTGTTTTATGTGCACTTACAAAGACATTAAACTATAAAGATATTAAAGGACTTCTATGATACTTTTTTCATTATGTCTAAAACAGCTTTTACTCCAGCATTTATAATACATTGGAGAAGGCCCTGTTGGTCTCCATAGTGTTCCACAAAGACATTTTCTTTTGGATTCCCCATTGCTCTTTGCATGGTAAATTCAAATATGAGGGAATAATCCATTCAACCTTACTTGCCATCCATGAAATGAAATGCAATTTCTAGAATCAATAAGTTCAGCTTCACCAGTGCCCCAAACCATCTCTGGGAATAGCCTATGATTTCAAGCTCACTTGATAAGCACGTTCTCCCACAGTAAGAATGTGCTGCACGTGTTTCAAATGCAACCAACCCCAACTGAGTCCAAGAGTTACACACGGGAAGTAAATTATTTGTACATCGGTTGTAGTTGCAGACCTCAAGTGAGATTGTACGGAGCGCAATACAGTGTTATTTCAAATACTTGCAGAGATGTATTCTGTGCTCTGAGGAGTTTACTAATCAGCTAACACAAAATAAAGCAAGGGAAGAGGAACCAAAAAAAAAAAAAAAATCTAAAATCTTGGCAACAGAGTGTCAGGACGAATTTGAGACAGGAACATGACACTTGCTACTCAGGTCACTGTCGTGGTTTAAGCCCAGCCGGTAACTCAGAACCACGCAGCTGCTCACTCACTCCCCTCCTTCTTCTTCCCCCCACTCCCGGAAGGATGGGGAGGAGAATCAGAGGAATGTAACTCCCACGGGTTGAGATGAGAGCAGTCCAGTAACTAAGGTATAATACAAACCACTACTGCTACCAATAATAATGATAAGGGAAATAACAAGGGGAGAGGATACAACCGCTCACCACCCGCCGACCGATACCCAGCCCGACCCGAGCAGCGATCTGGGCCTTCCGGCCCAGTTTCTATACTGGGCATGACGTGCTGTGGTATGGAATACCCCTTTGGCCAGTTTGGGTCAGGTGTCCTGTGTCAGCTTCCTCCCGGCTTCCCCTCCTCCCTGGCAGAGCATGAGAGGAGGAAGTCCTTGGTCAGAGTAAACATTACTGAGCAACAACTAAAAACATCAGTGTTACCAGTGTTGTTCCTGGGCTTAAAGTCAAAAACACAGCACTGCACCAGCTACTAAGAAGGAGAAAAAAAAATGACTGCTGTAGCTGAACCCAGGACAGGTCACTAAACACAAAAGACTTTAAAATCTATACTCACAATTCCAGTTCAACAAGAGGTGGATTCCCAACCCCCCCCCTTTTTTTTCCCAAATGGGGGAATGCAGGAAGAAGCATAGTCAAGAAGTTTTTAACATTCCTACTGCTGTAACAAACTAAAAATTGTGCAAAGAATCTCAACTCAGAAAATGATCAATGGCTCCCAATCATTATCTGAGCAGAATATTAAATTAAGACATGCATAATAAAGTCATTTTGATTCATTTTTGAGAAGTGATGGCATTTAGTGAGATTCAGTAAATTGTCCCTTTCAGCACTAATAACATGTTCATAGCTTTCCCTAATCCATAATGGCAATATAATAGGATTGCAATGACAATTAAATGATTGCATATTTTAGGGCAATGGAGGGTATCCACTAGGGCATGAACCATTAGCAAAATGGTAACATTGTCACAGGAATTTTCATGCTTTGGCACAGCAACTGATACAGCAGAAGCACTGGAAGAGGGCAGGTACTCAGTTCTTGTACCATCTTCTTGACTTAAAGGCAGAAAACCAGAAACTGATTAACAGTAAATTTTAAAATACCTGACAAATACTGAAGTTTACTTTTGGCTCTACCTCCTTCCCCCACCCATGAGAGGGGTTCACCTGAGACCACATGTAGCCTGTGCTGACAAACAGTTCAGAAAAGGCAGCAGGGAGGTTCCTCCTCTTCCCATCCCCAAATCCCAAGCTGTGAACTCTCTCAAAGGCTACCCTTCATGCTCTTCTCTGAACAAACAACTAGTCTGCAGCATGCACTGCAGATGGATTTGTAGTAACACCAGGCTGTACAGCTGTGCATATCTGCCATACATTGCTGGAAGGAGACTTTCAGTTAAAATTTAGTGTTGGCATAAAATGCTTGAGTTGACAGCCTGGGAAATACAGCTCCTGTGCAAAGGCTGCAAGACAAACAACACGAGTGTTTCCACAGCACTTCACTCCTGTGGCTCCAGAACAGCTATTTTGGAGATGTAAGCTTATCTTTTCTGGACCTCAGTGACCTGCTCCAGTGTTTTGCTGAGATTATACTCAGTGTGAACTGGAATCAAGTCTGACATCTTTGGAGGGGGCAGTACATTGTTCTTCACCGGATATGACCAGCTTCTGGGTACAGGCTACAGCACAGAACCAGTCTCACACAGAATCTCTTCTACTGGTAAAAGAACTTAATTCCCTGACAGAAATGGCCTGGGAAACCTTTCCCGAGCAAGACATTTATTTATGAAAGTAAGAAAATATATCTGCAAAAGCAATGAATAAAAAGGGGGAGGAGGGAGGAAATCCAAAGTTTGGTGTTTTGTTGTTTTTTTTTCTTTCTACCCAAATTAATGCATCTAAACAGCACTAACAGTAAGGAAAAAACCGAAGTGCATCAAGTGTAGAAGAATCACAAAAGGAGTTAATACTCAGCATAAATCTGGTCAGTGGATTTTACTGTTTTTAAAACATACCTCAGGTATCACAGCAAATGGTTCAATGTAAAATGCATGGATAAGTTTAGGTGCTGTCAGAACAAGAGTTATCTCATAGATCTAAGTTTACCTTCTTAACACAGAACTGCAGAACTGCAGGAAACACTAATGTAAGAGAATGCTGAATTCCATCATCTTAAACATCATTTCAAGAAAGCATGCACATTTTTCATCCATTGCTTAAGAAAAAAAATGCATTAAAAAAGTGAAAACAACAATCACAGAAAAAGAATATGGGAACAAAAACATATGCATGAATGTCTTTCCTACTTTCTTCCTATTTGATTACAGCTGGAGGATAGAAACCAAAAGACATTTGCTATATTACTGCATAATCCCATTTGCAATGATCACTCTCTGATGTGGCAGAGAGAAGGGTGCATTAGAATGCCTTTAAGTATTTGTTATCTCTGTACTTTATGTGCATAACTAATGACTGATATCTGCTGACAAAGAATTCCATAACAGCATTGAAGTGCTTGTAGTTATAACATCCAGTAGAGGTAGACTCAAGCTAGAACAATGTGTATAGAGGTTGAAGGTGAAAAGTGTAAGGGAGACCCTCCTGTTGAGTCACAAAGTTCAGACTGGACGCTCTTGCTTTCTAAGTTCTTGGCAGTGCCTGTGTGTGGCTGGATCTAGTCTTAGCCTCAGGTTTGGTCAATGGTACTCATCTAAAGGGTTACAAGTGTCATTTAGCAGCAGTTTGCAGTTTTTAGGTGTATTTTGTAAAGTGAGCCACAGAAATTATAGCAATTGCTATAGCAATCTATACACACATACACACAAAGACATATAAAAGTGCATCTACTAACAATTCCCCTTGAATCAGTGAAAGATTCATGTCTAATGTCTTGGCATTCCTCAAGAGGTGAGGGTTGAGTCTCAAGGAGTTGGGGGTTGTCCTCTACCAAATCAGTGCAAATAATTGTTCGCTACCTTGTTCAGAGTAGGGTTTGACTCAGAGTCCACCTGCGTCTCTTTCCAATTAATGTAACATTTTCATAAACCACAATCGAAAGACTACACTCCTAGTCATCCTATCAGTCAGTGCCTTTCCTTCTTCATTAGCAGGAAATACAAATTATACTATTTCGGTCAGAGAATATTGACACTGAAGAGAATCAACAATCATCTTCAGCTTCTCAAAGAGGAGCTAAACAAAGTAATGTATGCCATAATAGAGAGACATCCTGCTTATTAATGACTAGAGCTCATTTTCTAGAGCAACAATTGAGGCTGAAGTCTACTCGTTATGTGGAAGTCACTCTCTGATCTCAGAATCTTATCTCCCCTTTCACCTGACACATATCTAGTAGGCATTAAAGACTAGGTCTTGGCATCTGGGACTTCCTGGGAGATGTTAACGTATGATTCTACCTGGCAAGAAATGAAGCCTCCTATGCATGCAAAGCAGTCTATCACATTCATGCAAAGAGCAACAGAAAGATTAGAGAAGAGCAGTAATTTGAGAACAACATGAGTCCTTGATGGTTTCCTAAGTAAATACCAGGTGTTGAAATAGCTTTTAAAAAAAGGAGCAAATAACCCCCAACACACACCCCATTTTGGCAAGAACTTAATGGAGTAGATAGAATAATTTTGTAGTTCTCCTTCCGTACAGCTTATGTTGGAGACATGTAATATGTAGTCTATTTTATACTAAGAATCAAGGTTCAATAAACTAGTCTTTAGAGGACAGAACCCACTGAAGAACAGCAACCCATTAAAAAAAGCAGCAATAAACCAGGATAAATGCATCCAATTATCAAGACAAATATTGTTACAAAACAACTCAAAAACCTTGCATGCAAGTGCTTTATCTCTAGAAGAACAAAAATAAATATTTACTGTGGGCCAAATGAAATTAAGAAGTAATTGGCACAGAAGGGAGAAAAGCACTTTGAAACATCACATTGCATAGCTGCAAACAGAAGAAGACAGCTTCTGCAACTGGAAAATGTTTTAAGAACATAATTTCACTTTTAACGTTACTAATGAAGAACTTCAAAACCAAAATTAAAACTCAAGAAAAAAAATAGTGCTAACAAAAGAAAAAAGCTTTTGATTAGCTATCCAAATAATTTTTAATTGTAGCAAACAGTAAGAAGTCACATTCTCTTTCCCATAGTGATGTTTCCTAGTCACTGCAAAGCTATCTTGCATGTGAGCTCTACAGTGCCTCTACTTGGTTACTGGAAGTACAAATAAATTTACTACTTCCAACCATTTGATTGTTTATAGCACAGAAAAAACAGGATCTAACCTAAAAAAAAAAAAAAAAAAAAAAGCCCACACTGCAGAAACACCATCACTACGCAATTGTATACAAACGTGAAACCAACAAAACATACCATGAATGCTGCATGTTTTCTTCACAGTAGCCCACAGCAAACTAAACCATGGCAGCTTGTAAACTGCACTCAATTGCCTGAACAATGTAATTGCACACACCTTCATCTCAATTAAGGTATTTTGCTACAGTGAGGCTACCTCACTCATTTTTACATGCAACCTGGGCAGAACTGATTTTCAACTTGACCTCCAGTTCATTACAAAAGATAATATAGATTTAAAAACATTCAAAAACGTCAGAACAAAGATCCAATTTCTGCTTCTGGGAGGAGAATTTCCACTGTACATAGTGGGTACATCAAATCCAACATACTAAAGACACAGTTTGCCCCAAAAGAAATCATGACCACAGCCCAAGTTAAGCTTTGAAGAAGCAACAGAACTCTCATAAATTTCATTAGGTCTTTTCCAATACACATCTCAAATTTGGTCCAAACAATTATGGAATAAGCAAAACAATACATGGGCTATCATTTCTTCAGTTAAAGGGGTAGAAAATCATTTTTTGAAAGCTTTCCTTACCCCTTAATTTTTGCTTATGGCAGCATGCGCTTTTAGTTTCATAAAGAGCACATTTTAATTATTTAGATATATTATATAAGGAGGGAAGATGGTTAATACATTTAACATGCATGTACAAATTAGTTTGGCACCACTTCTATTGCCCTAGTGTACAAGTTTAGAAATACTTCTGTAATATCTCTGCAAATAGTTCTTATGTCTCCTTCATTATTTCCTCATCATCTAAATTCTGTAATTTATTGTCCTAACTTCTTCATCTTTGAAAGTAGGACACTTCTTTTTAGGGCCACATTATGTAGCATGCCCTGAAGACCTGGCACACATTTCAGGGCATTAGCAGAAAGGCTGCTGCTTTGCTGTAAATACAAGAGTAATGTATTTTTCAGGCCTCCAGTAGGAATTTCAGGACTGACACATTCTTTTACATACTATAACCCAACATACTTGTGTTATGTTAATACAAGTTACGATTGAGGAAATGTGCCTTAACACACACCCCCCTCCCCTCCCCTCCCCCCCATTATACATGAAATCTGTGTAGCCCAATAAGGCACAAAAGGAATGAGTTGCATGCCTGCTCTGTCTTGCTTTTCTATGGAATTACAGCATGCTGGAGAAATGAGTTTTGAAGCCTTGCCATTAGGAAACAAAGAGAAACACCACAGAGCATTTCTAGCTCTGGTCAGGGCAATCTCTTGGATTTAGAGCCACAGCTCTCACAGATGTGGCACCTGGCCAAACACTTGAAGATACATGCTAAATTTCCATTACATAAACACAACCTGGATACAAAAAAGGCCATAAATGAAGAGACAGTCCTTCATGGCAACATGGTGACACAGAACACTATATAAACCAATTCTCTGAGTGCTGGATCTGCCCATATACAGCTCTGGCCATGCCTTGTCAGTATTATGAGATTCAGAACTGTTTTCCAATACAATGCACAAAGACTTGAAGCTGTAATACCAGTACCTTCCCAATGATAATTACCAGCCACAGGTGCTCTGCAAAGGAGCAGAGCACTGGGAGATTGAACAAAAAGCTCAAATTTGAAACAATTTCCTGACAGGAAACATGGAAAAAAGTGTGGGGTTTTGGCTTTTTTTCTTCCCCTAGAGTTTTTATTTAAATGAAAGCAGAAAACAAGCAGGAACCTTTTAGATATTGTTAATATAACAGATATGCATTCACATGAATGTGGATTGTTAGAACAGTTTGTGAAGTGAGTACATGGTGTTTTGAAACAACTGAACTTACAAAACTTCTCAGTTTCACCTTAAATTGCCATAATACCAAGCCCAGATCACCACCTGTTGAAATATTAGCGTTATTATCTCACTAGCTGAATGAATAGTCGTCCACTTTTCTGAGCAGGTATCTTAAATCAAACCGTCTGTAATGAGACCACCTTCCTATTTGCCAGACAGCACTGACTGGCCAAGTCTGTAGCAGTTGGCTGACTGCAGGTGTCTCAAGGATAGATGGGTGTTTTGAGAATCCAAAGCATTGGCAAACAGCTTGATAATCTAGTTTAGCATTACAGACAATCTGCACATGAGGCAACGGACCTACTATGTGTTGATACACATGTCTCCGGAGCCAAAATGGCACCATGAGTGCACTCAATTACTCAAAATGCATGGGGAAGGTAACAGCAAAGTCATTCTTTGGTTTGCCATTTTGAAGCAACTAAGTATCTTTCATCAGGATTTCCAGCTGAATGCAATTCCTTCACCTGTGCTACCCTTCTGAGGAGGTCTAGCACTTGATCAAATGCTGGTTACACTGGTTGTCCAAAGGTTTGTTTTTCATCAGCACCTTTGAATTTGCAGCTTACTTGCACTTTCTTGTCTCTACTCACAAGAGCTACCCATGACCTAAGCAGCTGAAGCCAAATAATCCTACCCTCTTAAACAAACAGAAGTTACCTTCATTAAACCCTCTTGCTTGGTACATTCACATTATTTAACCACCACTCCCCTAAACACGATGAACTGCCATATTTCATCAGTCTTCAGAGCTTCTTTTAACATTCTGAAAATAACTTTTTTCAAGTATTTTTCACATTGTTCCATGGCTTTCCAGCTACCTCAGACTTACAGTGACTGTTACCCAAAGTGATTTAGAGCATGCTACTCAGTACGATCTGAAACAAGGTCAACAAAACCTGTATTCTTAAACTGAGGGGTAAGCAGGCAGAGAATCATCGGCATCACTATATGGGCTGTCCCAGGAATAGCTCAGGACCATGTACGGTTGCTGGGTTTTGTTTTAAATACTGCTTGGTCTCTCTCAACAGAACATTTCCAAAAGAGCAAGGAAATAGCTGATGTAAGGAAGTCCCTTTGACAGCCTGTGCTTGCTAAGCAGCTCAGGTAACCTAGATCTGGGTGTTTAATAATAAAGATGACACAGGTGAAATGTTATACTAAGGTATCATGCTAGGCTAAACCCTGAATTTCTCCAAACTATGGCTGTTATAACCACTCACTGAAAATTTTGGCCAAATCTGTTCTGCCATCTCTAGATAGATATACCTGTGCAGTGGTTTCACACATTTAAAAATGCAGCTGATTTTCATAGTCTAAAATTTATGCATCATGTCAAGTGGCTGTTTCCAACATTGTAATGATGCATTTTTAAGTTGTAGAAAATATTTACAAACTAAATTGCTGCAACAGTACTCAACTGTGAAGGATTTCAAAATCTATAATGGGTCTGTGTGGATCAATAACATTAATTTAATCATCTGTAAGCAACTGAGTAATTACATAGCTACCCAATCCCCACTAGATGCCACGGATGGCTTCAAGGGACCCACGGCTCTGAGTGAAGAAAGCACAGAAAGCCTATCATTAGAGTAGCTACATAGAGATATTTATAGTGGCTGGGGAGGGGGAATACTGAAGTTCCAAGTAAGAAGGAGTAAGTCCAACTGCAGTACATACATTGTCATTCACTAAAACTTCTTCAACACAACAATAGACTTATATTCACAGGGTGGCTGAAAATGGTACCTGCATTGCTCGTCTCTGTCTCAGTTTTGCCTGTTTATAAATTCACCTATGCAGCATGCTGGGGAAAATCAGCCTCAGCCTTAAAACCACAGGACAAAAGAATAGAAAAAGGAATACATTCTTGCGACACGTACGCATGAAAGAGTTAATGAGAAATCATTAATTAAATCTCTCGGAGGTGCTGAATACATGCATTAATTGTCACTGCTCAATACTTCTAAGATTTTTTTCCCACCCCTCTCCCCATAAAACTGTTCCTGTAGGTTTGATATTTTTTATTGCACCATGTGTTTTGCAGAAGGCACACACAAATCTTCAAAAAGCACAGAAGGCTCCTCTGAAGACGAAGAACAAGACATCAGTGTCTCATCTGCTGTGAATTAGTTTGCTTTTTTTCCTTCAAGAACTCTTAATATGAGAATCCGATCAACAGTTAATCTCTCTGAGCAGACTCTGCTTTGTTATCCGTTGTGGTAGTTCTCTGCTGCTGGGGTAATTTGTTGCTGAACAACTGAGGCAAATACTTGGCTCAGGATAGAAAGAAGTAAGATTAGTCTGTAATTGGAATATTTTGTCTCATTTATTCCTGAAGATGTGCCATATTACACTCCATCAGCCAGGGGTTACTGTTATATGAAATCAAGCTGCACCTGGCATTGCATTGAATAAAACCTAAAGTGCTGCTGTTTGTAATCTAGCTTTCTATTTATCCAGACTCTAGTACCAATAAATGTCTCATCCTGGGTTGGAACCTTCACCCCTCACAAATAATTATCCTAAATAGTCTTATAGGAAAAAAAATATCCAGGACAACTATAAAATTCAGACATAATATCAAACACAGAACTGTCATGGATCAAAATAATCCATACACTTTTCTTCATATGTTTATTTTCTAATTCCAGGAAGTTTGAGATGGTCTGTCTTTTTACATCTTTAAGCATTTACTACTGCAAATGAGAAATTTATATGTCAAGCTAAGTGATTGTATCGCTATTTCATTTGATTTGACCTCTAGATGTTTTTGTGTGCTTTAAGATGATTGCAAAAAACAAGAGGGTATTTACAATTCAGCTGCATTCATGACATACAGGAACTGGTGTATCTTACGCATGTGACCACATATTCTTAGAAAGTATATTTAAAGGAAGTTTTAGGATAAGTCCTAAGTTCTGTAATTGGAGGTGCCTGATGAATAGAAACTTTCATACTCACTACCTAACTCTGCATTACTCTCCTCTATTGCATCTGCTGGAAAATCTGCCTTTGAAAGACATTCTGCAAAAAGGAATAAAGAGACATTGAAACAAATACAGCAACATTTGTAGGTAGCTAGTTCTAACCCATCCTCTTGTACATACATAAAGTTGACACATATTTTGATGCTTTTAATTAAACTAAGTTTTTACAGTGAAGTTTACAATGACTGCACAACTCGGAAGCCAAATATTTACACTGCTAGAATAGAGGCTAAAAGAGAATAAAATTCATAGATAAATCCTATTCCTAAGATGTCAGGTGGCAAGGGTAGAAGAAAGGATTTTACATTGGTCTTGTATAAAGCCTTATAGTATCAAAGAAGGATAAAAAGAAAGACTTTTCTTGGCTTGGTAGAGATTTGGCCAGGGCAGGAAGAGCATGCTTGGTTCTTTAACCTGAAGAAAAAAAAAAAAACAACAAAAAAAATGGAAAAAAAAGGTGAGAATAAAAGAAAATTATGTAGACTTGTATCTTATAATGAGTCACAAACTAGATTTAGTTTAAACTCATAAAGCACTGTGATTTTTTCCCTGATGTTAATGATTTCTCTGTAAACAGATGAGATAAAGCATAGTCTTGCTGCATATGGTATTTCCCACCCATTTCCTAAGACTTATTGGCTATACTGAATTTTGAATACATTCTTTTAAACATCCACAGACATCTGATACCTTGAACATTAATGATAGATATAAACCAGGAGTGCTTGAGATTTTATTAACAGTAACAAACTGCATTTTTAAAAGCATTTCAGACTCTGGTAGTAGCAGTAAGGAGCAGGCTACAGCTACAAGAAGAAAATAGACATACTGAAGAATCAGAGAAGGCTGCGAAGATGCAAAAAAAGACTCACAGCTGTGCTGTAAATACAAAAAGACAAGATACAGAAACTAGGAAAGATAAACTAACCTCATATTTCCACTATATAACAAATTCTATTACCTCAGAGATGGCCTTTTCAATCTCATGTATAGCAGAGCACCACAAAAGAAGTCCTGAATACCACTGAAAAAGTGCTACCTTTCTTGGAGTGGTAGATCCAAGTACCCCTCTCTAGCAGCTGAATCTTACGTGATGGTCAAACCTGAGATTTGTCCAAGCACAAGGAAAACACTGGTTTGTCTTTGCAAAATCAGTTGCAGATATGGGACATATGAACATTATTGGCTTAATCTATTGTTACTAAGCAAGCTCCTAAATAGGTTTGGTTATTTTAACAGCTTGTTTTCATGGTTATATAGATTTTCTTGTCTACACCTACATTGAAAAACTTTGAATTACCAACAAAAAGCTGAAGACTGTAGGTTTATAAGGTGGGCGTCATTGTGGCACAACGCTGCCTCGTATCTTACAAGTAGGACAAGAAAGCAAGCAGAAACCCCTAATCCTGCTCGTAGTCTCACTGCCCAGCTACAGCTTTTCAGTTGCTCAGGAGAAGCTTCCCAGCAGTGAGGCAAAGTGCAGCTTCTGTCTGCTCTCTTCCTCATGCAAGTTCTTTCACTGTTCCTCCTGTTCTCTCATCCAAAGCAGACATCTGCGGTGGCCAGCTTCCCCTCATCAACTGTGTGGAGAGAGTAGTTTGGTTTTCTGTACCCTTCTCTGTCTGACAAGTCAAAGGCTTTCTCTGTTTGAGCACCATCTTTTAAAAGAAAAAAAAAAAAAAAGAATAAAAAAAGAATAGAGAAAAGTCTTTTTTGCTTTTGGCCATGCTCAAAGGAAGAGGTTGTCTTGGTCAGATCAGACAAGCTACTCAGCATCATTACATGTTCATAGCTTTATTTGATTAGAAATTATGTCTGGATTGATGCTAGACAAAAAAAAAAAGCAGCGAAGTACCCTCAACTCCAAACTGTAAGACTCTTGAGGCAAAAACACTGTCTCAAAAATGAAGAGGAAGATAAGCATTACTTCAACATGATCCGTAGCACCTAGGGAAGCTGGCCTCTGTGCAGTGTAGGGTCAGTAATCACTCTCTCCCCAGGGACACCCATGATCTCCCCCAGGTTACTGTAGGTATCGTATTGGTACATGTGCTCCATATCCCTCAGGTGCTCTCTGGCAAGGGCGAAAAGCTGACTGCATCCCCACCAATACAAGCTGAATTTTATAGGACATGTTTTGAAACTTTACACTCTCAAAAGCCTGGGATAAAAAAAAAAAGTTAAAAGCCACTAGGTCAGTTTTCAAGTTACTGGCAGAACAGATGGGAAAGGTTTAGTTAATTTTTTATTTATTCTCTTAAAGTTGACAAGCAAGCTTCTTTCCTTTTTTCCCCGCTCCTTGACATTATCTAAGCTGGTGTGCCTGGGAAGTTGAACCACTTCTAGTCTGTGCACTTCAAAGTGTACCCATGTGGGGGGTGGCAGTCTGCCATAGCACAGCATTACAACTTAAGGTGACAGCTCCTTTGGAGAGACACAACAACAGCATCCCTTTGCAAGTTCAGGATCCCACACTGCCACATCATCTCTTTTCATAGCCCTTATTCCAAGGGGGAGGAAATAAGTGCTTTTATTTTTTCTCTCCCCCAGAATTTTCCTTTGTTTGCCTAAAAAGACAAACCAGATCATGAGTTTTCAGCAACATTTTGCACAGAATTGTGTCAGGAGCCATTACCTAGAGGTGCTGATTACTGTTGCGGCATTCAACACAAGCTGGCAACGTTCTTTGGAATGGACAAAAATAGTGCGAGTTGCTGCTAGGCTTTAAAACTGATTTCTCTAAAGCAATATTTTTTAGAATGAAAGGAATTGTCAGGGTCAACAAATTGCACATGAGATATGAAAGAAAAGGTAAGTATTTCTGTCCTGGGGATACAGCCCAACAGCCCAACAGTGCAAGACATAGCTCTGGAAAAAGAAACTAAACAAAAAACCAAAACAAAACTCAGCGGCAGTGAAAAAAAAGAAACCAGCAAAGTTATTGAAAGAAACATCAGAAATGAGAACCCAAAGATGAGGTCAAAGGCCACAGCACATATACTCATTCACTGGTAGTTAATAGCTCAGATCTCAAGAGGTTGCTGGGGACAACTGCTAGGTAAGTAACACAACTACATTTTAAAGGCACTTTCAGAGCGCAGGACAGAAGATGTAGGATGTATTCTTGTTGTTCCTGCTCTGAGGATTTACAAGTATAACCACCTGTAAAGCAAGTGTGAAGGCAATGACCTTTCATAAAGCCACTTGAGATTTAGTAATATGATCTGATATTTAAAGAACTTGGAAATCTTAGAATTCTTGCCCTAGATAGGGCACAAGCAAGGTGCAAAAGCAACTGCAACATCCGCCCCAGGCATACAGCATGAGCTGTTTGTTCTTGGGCAACTTGCCTAATACACCTTTCTCACAGCTTCTTCTTCAAACAGACAGTAATATTTGTCCAGTACAGTAATTTCAGGCATGGGGTAGTACTTCAGAAGAATACTACTTTGCTAGAGATAAGGACTTGAATTTTAAAAGGTAGTGTGATTTACAAGCAAGATTCACTGTTTGTTGCATCACACTACACATGCTCTCTGCCTTCTGTATGCTGGTAAACTCCATTCCAGTTGGCAGTTTCAGATGTTTCTATACCACAAACTGAAGTTGTGCTTTTCCAGAATTCTAACTCCTCTTACTGTTTCAATTTCAAGCTAAGTTTCAGTCCATGAATAATGTTAAAAAATAAAAAGCATATTTGCTGCCCCAGATGTTATTTATTTCAGCTTAGAAAAAGAATCTGACACTGGCAGCTCCTGAAGTAATCAAATGTTTTCTGTTCATCTTATATTGATCTTGCAAAAACTTAGCTTGCTTGCTTGTTTGCAAACAAGTTGTTGAAGTGTAGCCTCCTTTACATGTTACTGAGCCAACTGGCTAGCATTTAAGTATAGACATTAAAGGGATTATTAAATAACCTTCTTATGTATTAGAGTTAGTGTGCAATAATTATTCCTTTCTCTGCCATAGATGATAGGCACATTTTAGAATTTAGATCCAGTAGTGGAAGAAGCCTGCCTTTCAGGGTTTGGGCCTCCTTCACCTTTGCAGAGGATTATCTGCCATATAACGAGGAAAGAGTTATAATACTGGTTCAGCAAGGGTTCATCAAAAACAGACTGCCATCTCCACTACCAGCTACAAGCAGACAACCAGGCAGGAGCACTGTCAACTCATCTAACACTGATTCGTTTCCCGTTCTCCAACAGCTCAGGAGAGAGTTCCTAAGCCCAGCTTGATTTGCCTAGAAGCCCTGCAATGGCTGTATCTCACTTCCAAGAGCTTGCACAAGGAAAGAACATTATGAAAGCTAAACAGTCTTACTTTTGTGGAAGCCTGTTGTGACAAAGGGGAATCTGACAGAAACTGAGCAGCTTGGGTAAAAACATTGAGGTTGCCTTAATCTTTGCTGCAACCAGTCACGAATTAATCCCAACTGTCATGGGATATGTCTGCTCAAAAAGTGCTCAAAAGCCACCTAGAGATCCCTCCTGAGGCTGAGTGCCCTAACCATGGCTAGTTAAGGTCTGCAGTCCTAGGCAAGTCCTCTTAAGTAGGGTTTAACAACCCATCAAATTGTAGAAGTTCAAAAATCTGCGAAATACAAGTTCATGGAGAGTAGTACTACATACCTGTGAAGTATTTGTTGTTGGAGTCCCTGTTGTAAGAATGTGTGTAGAAATATATCCCAAAGACTCTCTGAATAATCTAATTAGTAATGTTTTCATTAGTGTGCCTTTGTCTTTCTGCGTTTCTCTGTAGGACTACTAAAACAATGTTGAAGTGTTCTTCCAATATAACTCCTATGAGTTAATATAACATTTTGATATATTCAGATAACTTTTTAATCAGACTTGAAAGTGTTCATATCTTATATCAGCAGATTAACTTCTCAATAGTTCCATGGAACTACAATATATACTATGGTTTTTACTACTCTTCAATAAAAAGTAAAATGTAAGGATGAAATTTAATGAGGATTCAGTAAAACTCTAAATGCAGCTTAGGGTCTGCTGCCTAAATTCATTCATCTTTATTTCTACTGAATTTACTTCTTTTATTAAACTAATGCTGCAGTTTTATTGTTTAAAGAGTTGTGACATGGGCAGTCAAAAACAAGGATGAGCGGAACGATGTATGACCATTTGATATTAACCACTTATGAAAAATAGTGAAACATATTTGTAGTGGAAAAAAGGGAGAAAAAGTCTATTAAAAAGTAGGTTTGGTTCAAAGGCAAAACATAGGCAATTTAAAAGTGATCAGTGCAAGCAGGGGCCTGTTTCAAAACACCATTCAGATATATATGCCTAAGAAATGGTTAAGGTGAAAACTAAAGCAAGTTTTAAGGTAGTGATTTTCCTGTGAGGTTTCATGAATACCACAGTTTTTTACATGCTTATGATATTGAGATATTTTAACTGGAAACCATATAATCATTATGAGAATACTTTTATAAAAATCTTTACTGTGACTACTTTATTAAATTCACAGGGCCTATGGCATCTTTGGGAAACGGTCCCTAATGTAGTAGCCCATTCAACCTCAGATGGAGGAGGCCTTTACAAAAGGAAGAGTGAGCTATTGTGAATATGTGATGCTGCTGAAATGAAACTTTGCCTTAGCTGAGAGCAGGAAGAAATTCAGTTTTTCTGCTGTATTTGTTGCACCTTTTCTCTCCTGTATCCAGTTTGCTTTTTCAGTAATGATTTTTAGAAGCTTTTAGAAATAACAGCCACATACACATCAAATTGTGAATTCAAAGGCTGATAGAAACTATACTCCGGCTTACTTCTGAATCTCGGGAAAATCCAACTGCTGCTAGATAATGCTTTGTACTCTGTGAGATATATCATCCTTTCGATGGGGAACAAACAATAGATCCCAGCAGTGCATGACTGCTAAAACATTACTGAGCTAGCAAAATTTATACTGTAATATCCTGGGCACAATTTCAGCATTTTCATTCGTTGAAATTTGTAGTCAGGTAACTATTTCTGCTGCATGATTCATGCCGTGACTCTAGGGTTAAAGTGGTTTTCCTTTCTAAAACTATACACTTCTAAGAAATGGAAATACTTTCCCATATTTGGTAGTTACCATAACAAAAGATATGCTTATGTACTTATTTTACAGACTAAGTGTTTTCTTACTGTGTGCTATACCTGTACAAATTCCTGTTAGGAAGATAATAATTTTTGGCACTACTTTTGACTGGGAAGCATAATTCGTTAGCCTAAACTTAAGCTGCGTTTGAGCAAAGTTCATTTTCCTCAAAAGAGGACAGTATTCTTTCTGCTATGGTGCTTTTGCCAACATCTCTGGCCAGGTGCTGTGTTTTCTGTCTTGGAGGTAGCAATCCCCTAAGAATTCATTTAGGGCTGGTAGATACCTGGCTCAGTTACCAGGCAACCTTGTGTAGCCATTCCCAGTCCCTTGTTCCAAGCCAGCAAAAGAGCATGATTTAGCAGGACTCTGACCACATCAACATGACCTAGTCTTATTTCTGTTTGTCAGTGAGGAAGTTCTGGGAAAACAAAGCACCTGGGACACCTTTCCTAAACCTTCTAGGTGCTAGCAACCTAATAGTAGGCCTTTTTGTATAAAGTCGGAGATATATGCTCTAGGTAAAAGAGTAAGCTTGTGGAGTAAAGGTTAAAGCATGTAGTCCTAGCCAGACAGCTACTTGTATTTTATTTTTTTTTTCTTAATGCTTGAGAATTGTCAGCCCAGCCAGCTTCCTTTTCTGGCCAAGGAAGGATTGCTTCTCTCCATTCCTGAATACTTCAGAACATTAGCTAGCAGCTGTTCCCTCCTCTTGTTATTTGGACTTAAATGGATTAATTTCCTTTGACCTTGTTGTTTATGAAAGTGGCTTCTTCCCTTAACCCTACTCTTTTAATTTCTGGGAGAAATGGAGCCTGCCTGGCTCTTAGATTTATCCACGTTTCTCAAATTAATGAAAATTAAGATTTCTTTGCAGACATCCGCTATTTCAATGTATACACACATCTCCTCTGCTTTAGCTTTGTACTACTTATCACACAGGCAGTCTGAGGACCACGAGTATTTAGAAAAAAAAAAAAAACGTACTGAAAGTTCTACACCACTGTACCAAAAGTATCTACATAGCATATGCAATGCATACATGTTAACAAGATAAAAGGACACTGTTGCTTTAAAATTAAATACTGTTTTGTAGCAGAGTATAAAAAAAAATATCCCATGGTCTTTACCTAGACAATACACTAATTGAGAATTAATGCAGTGTGTGGAATAAATAACACAAAGGCATCTTGATCACACAGGGCTGGTGTTACACTAGGGTATTTCGCTAGAAGGTTTTTGAAGAAACAGGGCATATCAGTTTTCATGGCTACATTTAGTACTTCAGGTAAGTCTGATGCAAATGAGATAGAAATTAGTGACACTAGACTAATAGCACTGTTTAGCCTGTAATACTCTGTACTTAATAATGACTCTGTACTTAACATTTTTGGAAGAAGTGTAAAAACAATTCGCTCCACAGGAGGCCTCATAGCTTTTTGTGTTTCCTGTTTTCCAAAAATGAATATTCAGACTAAGACAAATCAGGGAGGATAATGAAACAAGATAAGCATCTAATGCAAATTACTTCCAGTGAAAGATCACTCTGTCACAAAATAGCAGCTGCAGGCAGTGGATTCTTGAAAAAGTAATGGTGGTATATTTTAAGGACTCTGAAATTACAGCAGGTTGATGCATCTGTATAATCCAAACATAGGCAAATTTATAGCAAATACCTTCTGCAAAGTGAGACTTATATGAGGCTTGTCCCACAGCTCTTCTTCCAATCATCTTAGGTGGAAATTAAGGCCACCCAATCAGGTAGGACTGACCTTCGTTTTGTCAAGTGGGACTGCCAACATGTCCAACGCCCATTACCTCAGTGTTATAAGGAAAGCCAAGAGATAACTCGATATTTACTTCTTATAAAAATCACATCAGGGATTGTAATAATAAGTGGAAAACAGAAACATAACCCGCTTTGCCCCTCTACTTGACGATAATCTAGTTCCAAGTAAAATAAACTTGTGAAGTATATCAGTTCCTGTTGACTAGATGTCTAGGGCTCAAACATATATTCTGCATCTGCAGCAATAAAACAGCAGCACTCTTGGTTGCCTTTCCAGTTGTGATTTGTCCATACCAATGACAAACTTTTTTTAGCTGAGTGCACTGCAGGTTCCTGTCAGTGTGAATTTGATTCATTTTACCTTATTGCACCAAAGATTAAATCATGTCATTTCTATCTGTGGTTACAGGTGGTTGATTTGTGGTATATGTCTAACTGGTGAATACATATCATAAGATTGATTACGATAGCATTTCTGAGAGTGTAATGATAACTTCTTATGGCTTTCAACTCCATCAATGTGCTGGTGTCACACTGTTCTGAAATGAAAGACAGTTTGGGATCTCATGTTGTATGTGTCACACTATGCAGTTTAAGAATGTAGGGAGAGTAGCAATATTCAAAAGAACTGGGTGGAAATTTGTTCATTATATTTGTCTAACAAAAACTGTCAAAGTATACAGATACTTCACAACAGCCTACAGAAAACAACATATTCAAGATCTCACAGTGAATGGACACATATAATAGCAGAAAATGAGTAAACTGAAATCTGCATTTGAATGTTAATGCAATGTTAAAGATATGCAGGAGGTCTTAAGTACCTGAATTTTGAAAGGTCAGTTTTCATGTTGAGTTTGAGACTGTAAAACGCGTTAGATTGCCTGTGACCATCTTTTCAGTTACACACTGATTCCACTTTTTAAAAGCAGTTAGTGATTTGGGTGCCCATATGAAGGCATCAGAACTAATAGGATTCTTCAAAACCTGTTAGCTATGTGGCCTGTGTGGCTTTTTATATTAACAAAATAGCCCACTGATACCCTTAAAGCTGCTTAAAGCCTGTGTCAGCCAGCATTCAGAATCTAAGCAGACAAAAGAATAAGATGAAATGAAAATTAAAAGATACCACAGAAATTCAGTAGCAGATCTGGAAATCTCTCTCTAATATTTCGTGTCCCTGGATTCCTCATCTTCAGAGCAATGAAATATCTGGCATCCTTGACTTCTCCTTGATTATGTTAATTTTTTGTATGTATTTCTTCTAAATAATCTGCCCAAATCAGAAAAAAGTTACGCCGAGGCTGGAATTTGCCTGTGGTCTGAGTCATGGGATAAAAAGCCAGTGCTAGCTCCCAGGAAAGCACCTCTTTTGATGTCCTTCGTCTCAGGACCCAGCAGGCTGAACATAGATGCTCTGTATCAAAAAAATCCTAAAGGCTTCTCTTTCCTTCTAAAGCTGATAAATCACAGAAAGGTCCATAAAGTATAAATGGGCACTAAATATCTGCATATCTTCCTGCAATAAGTGAAGTCCCAATGACCATTTTCAAAGTTTTATTTCGTATTTTGCACCTTCACTTTTTTCCTGTTTTGGTTTTTTTTTTTTGAGAACATGCAGATTTTAGCTTGTGGCATCAGCATGTCTTGTTGAAGCCACTGGACATACCTTCTGTTTTCCTTTCATTCCAAAGCGAATGGATCAATTATCCTTCCTGCTTAATAGTGGTAGCTAAAACAATGCAAGCTCCTCTCCAGAAACTGGAATAAACTGGAACACCAATAGCATCCTTGCTTGGATCAGAAATAGGGTGACCAGCAGGACCAGGGATGCGATTGTCCCCCTGTACTTGTCACTGGTAACTGTGTACTATTCAATCTGTTAGAATAAGCAGACTTCGACACAGCCACAAAGATAATAAACTTCTTGCCTTTCTCCCAGGGTCATGCAGTAGAAAGAACATTTTAAAGCGCATTGTCTATGCTGAAAGCACTGGAATAGTGACAAGGGCATCTGACTCTTGCCTTGAAGTTTTGTGCTCTGAGAGATCTTTACATGTCCCCTATAAGCAGCTAGTACTGTGTCAACAGACAACTACCAAATCTGTTCCTGACCAGCTCATGGCTCCTAATAACGGCAAATCATGTAGGTTAACAATATGCTATTGTCAAAGATCATTTAAATGCAATGACCACATTTTTATTTTTTGTTAACTGGGCCTTCCTATTGTATAACAGTGTTTCCAAGTACTGCTTAAAAGCCAGATAAGTTAATTAAGCTGTTCAAATAATGTGTACAATACTTCAAATTAAAAGCAGATTTGATTTGTCTAACCACTGTACGAATGCACTAGGGACTGGATTGTGATATCCCTTGAAAATACAGTAGTCAGAAAAAAAACACACTGACCATTAATTGAGTGCTAATGGCAGGTATTAGTATCTGGAATTAATTGCTGGTTCGTATATAAATATACAATATTGTAGATTCTAGCTGCTGCTCCTGTCGGTATGTAGATGTTCCCTCAATTTAATTGAAACTAGGTTTTTGAAGGAGAAGGGGATCAGTAAAATCCTGATGTTTTCACTGGGTATATTTCTTCCTTATAAGAAAATTGCAACAATTGCTTATGTCCTGAACATAAGTACCTATCATTTTTGTGTCAGCATGTGCATCAAGTCACAAAAAAACCCATTATTTGAAAGTACTGACCTAACTTGCCTCCAACCTTTCTATCAAAGGCTTTCTGAGCCTGATCAAGGTGGGCTGTAGTGCCCACTTTGCAAAGTCTCATTTTACATAGAATCATAGAATGGTTTGGCTTGGAAAGGACCTTAAGATCATCTAGTTCCACCCCCCCCTGCCATGGGCAGGGACACCTCACACTAAACCATGTCA
>NW_009910486.1:26901-29514 GCF_000696875.1 Nestor notabilis
TATTTCCCCCAAGGCTCTGCCCAGCCGGGCCTTGAACACCTCCAGGGAAGGAGCATTCACAACTTCCTTGGGCAACCCAGTCCAGTGCCTCACCACCCTCACTGTAAAGAACTTCTTCCTTAGGTCTAAACTAAACTTCCCCTGTTTAAGTTTGGAGCCATAACCCCTTGTCCTACCATTACAATCCCTAATGAGGAGCCCCTCTCCAGCGTGCCTACAGGCCCCCTTCAGATATTGGAAGGCTGCTATGAGGTCTCCATGCAGCTTCTCTTCTCCAGGCTGAACAGCCCCAACTTTCTCAGCCCATCTTCACACGGGAGGTGCTCCAGCCCTCTTATCATCCTCATGGCCTCCTCTGGACTTGCTCCAACAGCTCCATGTTCACATCCCTTGCCCTATTTAATTCTAACTGGGCCTTAGCTTTCCTAACCTGGTCCCTGGCTTCCTGGACAACATTCCTGTATTCTTCCCAGGTTGCCTGTCCTTGCTTCCACCTTCTATAAACTTTTTTTTTCCCCTCTAAGTTTCCTCAGCAGCTCCTTATCCATCCATGGAGGTCTCCTGGCCCTCCTGCCGCACTTCCTTCTAGTTGGGACACAACACTCCTGAGCTTTAGCAGGTGACCCTTGAATATCAACCAGCAGTCTTGGGCCCCCCTGTCCTCTAGGGCTTTATCCCATGGAACCTTACTAAGCAGGTTCCTGAAGAGGCCAAAATCTGCTCTCTTGAAGTCCAGGGCAGTGAGCTTGCTGCATGCTCTTCTCACTTTCCTAAGGATCTTGAACTTGACCATCTCATGGTCACTACAGCCAAGGCTGCCCTGGAGCGCCACATTCCCCACCAACCCCTCCCTGCTGGTGAGCACGAGGTCAAGTATGGCACCTCTCCTTGTCAGCTCCTCTATTACTTGCAAGAGGAAGTTGTCTTCCACGCAATCAAGGAACCTCCTGGATTACTTGTGCCAGGCTGTCCTGTCCCTCCAACAGATATCAAGATGGTTGAAGTCCCCCATGAGGACAAGGATCTGTGAGTGTGAGGTTGCTCCTATTTGTCTGTAGAGTGCTTCATCCACAGAGTCCTCTTGATCAGGTGGTCTGTAGCAGATCCCCACAGTAATGTCCCCTTCATCACTGTTCTCCCTTTGATCCTGACCCATGAGAAAGCACGTGTTATTTCTGGTGAGAACTACATAGATCTTGTATTCCTAGAAACTGCAAGCTGAGCAGTCCTCCTAAAAGGAAAAATCACCTTTCGATGGTTCGTGTTATTTAGAAGTCAAGTCCAGATTCAAATAGGAAGGTTGAGCAATAAGGGCTGGATTATGGACAATTATATTGTTCCAGAGAGAACTGGGGGACGATGCTCAATTTCTAAGGAAATTTAAGCTCTACTTGCTTAAATTATTTATGATACAGTTCATGTACCTTGCATCGCATGCTTTCTCTAGGCATTATGGATTATAAATCTGTGCATCAGAGGTCTCTAAAATGCATGACGGTTGTAGTAGAAAGCAGAAAAAGAATATAAGAGGGAATAGAGAGCGAAGTCAGATTTTACAAGAGTTTTTTTGTTTGCTTGTTTTGTGAAAATAAGCTGAGGAGTATTACATGAAACAAAATGAAAGACCAGTTTTGTAAATATCTGTGTGATCTTTCATGCATCTTTTAAAGTCTTGTGTGTAATGTCTGCATATCTGTCTTTCCTACAGGTCCCTTCACTAGAATGCTGTAATTGCACCCTTGGGGACTGGCATTTGTCGCTCTCTCCAGAATCACTTCATTGAACACTCGTGTAACTTCAGTTGCTCTTTTCTAATTACTGATACTACTAGAAGCAGAGCACGGGGGAACCCTCTGAATTTCAATCAAAGAGCTTGTCACTTCATAGCACATCTCTGGGTTGGTTTTTTTTGTAAGAAGAGATTGGAGGGAAATTGTGGTACAACGTTCCCTTAGTAAATGCAAACACTTTTTTGGTCCTATTTTTACTGTGAAAGTTGCTAGGAAATTGAGTTCAGAGTACTGAGGACACAGTTCAGAAGTTTTGAACCCTAATGTACCTGCTTTACTGAAGAAGAATAATGAAGCAGAATAGCCACAACTGCTGGAATAGTTTCACTCTATTGAATTGCATCAGCTTTAGACAACTAGATTTGAACTGTGACCTGTGAAACAGAATGTTGTAAACAGCATGGCTGTGTGCACAGCACAGCCCCTTTCTTCATCCTGCCTTCCCCTGTAAGTCTTTCTAGCTTAGAATTTAACACAAGTTACTTTCTCACCAGTAAGAATGAATTTTGGCAATTCTGAAATGTCTAGACAACTGAGCTTCAACTCCAAGCTGAGTCTCACACTTTTTTTTAATTCCTATTATCTACATCTAATGTGATCTATTCAGTTCACATAGCAGTTTGTTTCCAATTAAAATTAAGTTGTAAAAAGGTACAGCATAATTTGAAGTGGTTTTAGTAGGGATAGGAAAACTAAATTCAATTCAAGCGTGGGTAGGGTTTATGGGATTGCAGTGTTTTAGGTTTTGGTGTTGGTTTTTATTCTCGCACTCCTCTGTAATTCCTAATTTTGGATAGAACAGATGGACTGAAATTCTCTCTTT
>NW_009910486.1:29545-32034 GCF_000696875.1 Nestor notabilis
TTCTGGGAGACACATTCTCAGGGAGAGATTCACTGGTATAACTGAAGCAGAGAACAGGCCTGCTGCGTTTCTGACCCACTGAAATAGAATAAGAAAGTGAACTTCTACATGAGTTTTTAGTCAAAGGAAACAATATATACCATTAAAAAAAAAAAAAAAAGACAAATAGAAGCTTTTGCTTACATGACGTTACAACAGACTACAACAGCTGCTGTGAGGACCACAGACTGCCATGAGAGCAGCCCACTTGGAACATCTTTCCAGCTGTTTTCTAATTTGGGGTGTCAGACTCACATTAAACTTCCACTTGTCTCCAGCTTCTGTTATTGCTTCCCATTTCAGGAACAGCCCAGCAGTGGCTCAAGAACCTTTTCTCTCTGACAATCACCACACATTCTCACTCTCTCCAACAAATTACTCTTAAAATATCTTTTTCTCCAGCTTTGATATCTAATAGTTTTATTTATGTCACCATATTTAAATCTGCTAGAATAAAAACGTTCAGAATTCAATTTCCATTTTGGTTTCACAAAATGGAGTTACAGCTAGCTGAAAATACAAAGCTGTATATAGCAGGTCTTAGTGCCCATTGGCTTAAATGTAAATCTTGCACCATGCAAGGTCATTTCATTCCACAGGCAGGAGATTTAAGTTTCCATTACAAAATGTTTCATTTCCTCACATACTAAAAATGAAGTAGTGAACTCTTGTTATCTAAGGACAGTAGGCTTTTAAATCTGATAACATATTATTTAAACCTGAACAGTTAGAATGCACCACTTTTGCACAAATGAGGTGACATAAGAGGTATTTTAGAACATGCAACAAGTAGCAAAGAGCCAGCACAGTTCTTTAACATCCCCAGACAACCAGGCTAAAGAAAAACAAGCCCTCTCTGTAGCAAGCCTGGTTAGAAAAAGCCAGACAGAAGCTCTGGAAAATTAATTCTGGAAGAATAAAGGTGTAAAAATAAGCATTTGTAATTCTCTAATTACATGGCCTTAATTTATATAAGAAATAACGAGTCTAAACTGAATTAGGAACTTTCCAATACTGAAACTTCAAAGGAGTTTAACACTAGCTAGGTAATCCCCTACAAATTGTAATTCAGAATAACCTTTTTAAACATCCCTTTGTTGCTAAATATCATATGTGGGTGTTTCTATTACATATAAAATACATTGATCTTACCTGGAGTAAGTAAACTATACATTAACATAGCTATTATGTTTATTGTAGGTCATAATGACTTAGTTTTCCAACATTAAATGAGCAAGTACTGATTATTTTAGATATAATAATCCCAAGTCACTGTTAAGAGACACAAGCATTTAAGACTTGCAAGCCTAAGCTAGGGCCATTATAGAAAACATGTAGTGATGGACAGCAGTGTTCTGCTGAGGCTTTGGCAGGAGACTCAAAGTCACAGTAAAATCAACATCAGCCTATACATGAAGAGGCCTGGGCATGAAAGACTTTTTCAGCTTTATGGTTCTAAAATTGATTTTTTAAATAAGTAGTTACACACACTAGCAAGGTAGCTACAGTGATGGCTAGTGTATGGGATTCAGACTGCAAGATTTCAGAGGACGCTTTACCTGACAGACGCTCAGTAGTGGCAGGTCAACCTCACTGGAAAGAAGCCCTATGCTGCTTTGCCAAGAGAAATCAATTCATTACATTGATCTAACAAGTACCACTGCCAGCCTTGGCTATGGAGCTACTGCTGGAGATGGAAAGTGCTGACCCACTAATGCTCACATTAGCGTGCTGCATGGCTGTGCCAGCATCTGCACACAAAATTTGTACTCCATGGCAGTGTGGACCAGCCAAAACTATCTGGGACATATTCTATTAGCAATGATACTGTTTTCGCTCCAACAAGTGGTAACTCTATTGAGATTGGCTAATTCAATTTTCCCCATCTTATCAGATTTCTTTTTAATGAAACTGAACAATAGTTTCATTTGTTATGTTATTAGTTCTCCCAATGGTAGCAGCAAGACTAACTCGGTTGAAAGCTAAACAACAGTGTTGTGCCAGTGTTGACTGTTTATCATCACCATGTGCCAGCTTCATATTGCAAAACTGCCTTAGCCCATTCCTTTTTATTTATTTCCCATCCATGGGGATTCACAGCTCGGAGGTCATATTCCTGCTCCATCTAGTCTGTGTATTAGCATGTACATGTATCTAAGTACTAAACTGTTGAAGAGATCTGAAATTTTCTGGGGTGTCGCAGTGATAGAGGGATACTTCACACTGAAATGTAGAAAGTTTTTTTTTTTTTTGAGAAGAAGAAATTATAATCTTAGATGTTCATACTTACAGTTCCCCTTAAATAAATATCTTGCAGCACAGAATATACAGGTTTTTGTCCAAGAGAAAACATTCAAATCCTCCTGTTGTGTTTATCAACTCAAAATCCTTTCATCAATTAAGCTCCAGAGGTGCTCAAAAAAAGTTGCTATTCCTTCAGTTAGATTCCT
>NW_009910486.1:32065-45463 GCF_000696875.1 Nestor notabilis
AGCTGATTTATCACATTACCAAGACCTACACTGTGTTGGTGTTCGCAGGGAAATTGCATTGAGAAGGCAGATTCATTTGCATGATTCTTGCTGAGATTTTTTTGTAGCTCGTTTTACCTTTAGAAAATTGTTTTGTTTGATCCATATATTTAGTGGTGGTGAGAAAAGCACAGTCAGCCTCTGCACACTGAACCCTGTAGCACATTAGTTCAGAGAAAAGGCCCAGAACACACAAAACGATCCCTTTGCCTCAGCTCCCAAATGTCTTAACTCGCTTTGGTGTGGCAGAGGCCCTGATTCAAAACCAGAAAGATAGGTCTACTGCAGAACTCCTTGTCAGCTCATCTTCGTTTGCAGATCCACACACAACATTGTCCAAAGCCAGAATGAGTTCATGTCACAGAAGTCATTGAAGACGCCACATAAGCTGCTCCCAACTCCAGCATCAGGGAATACATTGATGATTAAACCCAAAGCCTCCAGCTTCAACTGTAAGCCAAAACTTGTCCTCCTAAGTTACTTCCTGGTCTTCAGGTAACACCTGGTTCACATTCTTACCCCCAGATCCTGAGCAAATACTCTACCTTTTCACCACGACCTGGCTCATCTCTTGTAAAGGGTGCACACAACAAAGCTATCTGCTGATGCTGCCTTCAGCATAACTATTGCTACCAGAGCCAAATACACACAATGTCCACAATGGTTAAGGGTCAGATGAAGCACTTACTTTTACAACTTCTAGCAGATAATAGCTGAAACTCTGGTCAAAACTACTTAGTCCTGACACATCCTCCCTGTCCTAAGGCACTGTTGTCAAAGGTGTTATGGTTAAAGCTCACAAACCCCCATCATTTCCACAACTGAGAAAAGCTGAAGGCTAGTTAGTGCAGTGATGACTATTTCATCAGTACATTTAAAAGCCTCAAAATCTGATCACTACTTTACATGCAGTGCCAACAACTGCGACGCTTTCACATTGGCTGCTGGCATGTCAAAGGGAGCTAGGCAAATGCAACTAAGAATATCTAAGGATAAATGATTAAATGAACCCAGTTTTCTTATCCAGATAAAGTAATAAGACAACATCCACATTGTACAGGATAGAGAAGAATCTGGTTAAGGCAGCCATTGCAGCCACACCAGCGTCTGGTTTAATTTTGTTTGCATAGCTTTTCAACAGCTGAACAATGTGCTGGGAACAGCTCCAACATACCCAAAACTCCTGTGAGAAGAGAACTGCTGTTCATGACTGAACCAGACTGAATTCCATCATGCTCAGATTACAAGGAACACCAGCAGCAATCAAAGGTCCTTTTTGAACTCAATGTCCGTTGGTTTTAAAGCATTTATTAAAACAAATATTTTCACCCTGGTTAGCAGTAGTAACCCCAGCACCAGTGGTATTGTGCAGCTGGAGCACCCTGACTGCTGCAGGAGCAAGAGGAAACACTTGTCTTTAGAACCAACTATCATGGAAATGTCTGGGACTTAGCATTATCTTCATGTGCTTCCAGGACACCTTCTGCACCACCTGTAATGCTAGAAGCTACAAGAGTTGCTCTGCTGCTTCCTTGGTGATTTGCAATGCCCAGATACACACAACTCAAACAGAGCACAGCAATGCATGTCTTCCACAGAGCAACAGGGCTCCCCGAGAAGCAGTTCACCTTAATGCTGATTGGAAGTATATCTCCACTGTTATAAGGAACAATATTCTAATTTCGCCTTAGATCTGGAAACATCCTGCTGTACTTATCCTTGTTCTCCCTATCTAGAAAAGTAGTAAGGACTAAACTCCAGTAGATCTCAGCAACACACTTTTCCCCCCTCGCTCCTCCAAGACTAACATTATTCTACAGATAAACTAAACAATTACAACAGGAATACCAAGGCATTCAGCAAGTGTTCAATATTAGAGGTAGTTAAATATTTACTCCTGAAGCTAGACTGAAGCTCACAGTGTGCATTTAAAGAAAATATAATTATTTGCATTACAATAGCACCTGGGAACCTCGTCACAAATAGGACCTTATCGTACAAACACTGAAAAAAAAGTCTCTGAAAAGCTTTTATGTTAAAAACAACTCAGGAGTAATTTCAACTACTTGTTATTTCATTTCCAGGGCTGAGCTCCTAGTGTTCAGCTGCAAGAGACAGTAAATATAGTCTAACTCTGTACACAAATTAAAAGCAAAAGGAGTCTGTGCATCACTGGCCAGCTCTTACCTATCATAATTCCTCATTGTTTCATACGAAACAGCAAAGCAGAGACCATTTGTACTGTTCTTTTGGCAAATAAATTGCAATCATAACACCATATCTATATTTTGCATATATATAAAAAACTTGGTTTAGGAATTTCAACACTAGATCCATTTCTTTTTTAACCTCTTCAGTTCTGAAGATGATATGAACTGGCATGTTTTGTGATTGAGTATGTGTCTGTTGCAACACTGTGTTTACTTACGAAACACTCTAGGCCACATTGGTGATAATCCATTTTTCATTACCTCTGAATAACAATTAAAACCAAATATGCTATATGCTTGAGAGAAGGACGTACAGAGAGGTAAAACATGAAGGTACTGTACCCCCATCCTAAGTCATGCAAGTTTCAGTTTATGCTAGATTAGGAAAAAACACAAAAAACCAAAACCTAACAAACAGAGATAACAGGTTGGAAATGTAAAAACCATTCATGCAAAATACATCTCAAGACGTGTGTGCACTGTCTTTTCATAATTGTGTAGATCATTTAAAAAATATAAATACAAAAATGTATCCCAGCTTCTGTAGTTCTAAAGAAACAACCTGTAACCAATAAATCAGAAAGCTGGGTATCTTCTGCTTACTATCTTGGTCTGCCAAACAATTATGCAGTGAAATGTTCTAATTGCACTTTGATTTTAATGTTAAAATCCATTTCCATAATTTCAGTGGATCTTTACAACACCATTTAATATTTGCCAATGAAGCAAATGAGCTGCAAGTAACATTCACAGATGGTTCATGTTTTCCATTAACTCTGCAAGCTAAGATTTTCTTTGTTTACAAAAAAAAAAAAACCCAAAAAAGAAAAAAAAAAAAAAAAAAAAAAAAAAAGAGAGTCTTCACTTTTGGAGAAGTACTATGAACAGGAGGCTTCCCCAGATCAATAAGCAGCAGCTTGAATGCCTCTCAACACCTACAGGTTGATGCCCCTCACTAACATAACACACATTTTTCTTAAGGGGAAAACAAAATCTTGGTCAGGTGAGGAGTTTCGTAAGAAACACATGCTACTTTCTAAGCCAGAAATCTGGAGTGCAACTGGATTATGTTTAGGTTAATTAACCTGCTAAGGGAAAGACAAAGCTAGTTTTTCACATGCTTATGCCATCTTTGGGATTTGCTCCTACAATCTGCTTGAGATTAGGGAAGCACTTCTCCCAGCTTTGTCTATTTCTGTTTTTATAAGAATAATTTATATCAGCATAAATCCAGACCTGTCAGCTCAGAAATGCTGTAAAAGAAATGTTTCAAATAAAAATACCCTTCTTTACCTTTCTCCAACTAGTTTCTACTGTATTTTTTAACTTATACACCAAGGTTTCAGTGCTACAGTATTTGAAGTGGCATCATTCTGACATACTAACCAGTTTAAATTATATTGACCCAGGGTTCCCACAACAGCTGTTGATTGATCACAGTGTGAATTGAGCAGAAAAGGAGAAGAAAGGTCAACACAATGATGATCTTAAAGCTGTACTTTTGTTCAAGTGCCTATCCTATATGGCAATAGAGCCTCCAGCCCCTTTTTATAGTGCTATTAGAAAGCGGCAAAACACACAGAAATGCAAATACAACTTTCTTATGCAACAGAGAAAAGCTGAAGAACATTAACAGAACTGCATATATGTTGTGTTAACGCCTGACTCTCAAGAAGTCAGCAATACTGGCCTGCTCTTTTACAGCTTATGCTCCAGTATTAACACAATACTGGGAATTCATGCATTTTTGTTTCATCCAACTTCCTATTTTTGCCCCAAATATAAAGGCCAGGGGGGAGAGGAAGCAGATTTGATGCATGAACATTTTTAGGGAAGGGCAGGATAACGTCCTACTGCCAAACTGAGAGCACAGGACTTCCATTCTAGTGTGGGGAACCTGGCCTTCTGCTGTGGGGCTCCAAAGTCATGCTTTAAAAAGTCACTCTCAGTAGCTTGCTCACTTTGAAGCAATAGCTATATACAAGCGGAACCAACAGTTTCACATCGCAGAACACTTAAGCTGTAATATAACAAGCAAGAACATCATGATGGTTGTTTACCACTAATGCAAACTGCTGTTGAAGTACTGTATTGCTGAACATTCACTCTGGTTGGGCAAGTGTCCTAAACGTTTGATTAAGGTTACTGGTCAGCAATTAAGCTTCCTTACACAAAATTGAAGCCTTTTTTCATTTGATAATGTCTTATTTTTTTGGCTAGAAGCGATTGTATTTGTCAAAATTATTTATGTTTAAAGCTGTCACAGACATCTTAAGCAAGAAAATCAAAGCTAACTGCTTCTGTGATCACAGAAACTAATTTCCTGCTTGCAAAAGCTCCAATTCAAATATGCAAACTCCCAATTTCTGCAGAGCAAGCCTAATTTGGGGGATGTATCAGATTTAGGCAGCACAGGTGCAGCATGTTTAACCAATACATGTTGGAATTAAGTACACATTCTTTCTGAAAGCACCAGGCTTACAACAACTGTCTTAAAAGCACAATGGTCCTAACTGAGCTCCTGTACATTTTAAAATCCTGAACATGATAAAGTACTTAAAATTCACTCCACAGACATTTCTGGATGGACATAAACCTTCAAATACAGACACTCAAATGCAAAATCAGCATAAATTCTGCACAGTTGTTTTCCACTGTATTTGAGTATCTGTGCAAATACTCTTCATGTTCAAATGAAGCATGAGCAATGAAACCACAAAACCTTATTAAGAAGTACTGGTTCTTTGCATCACTTCAGATAATTTTAAATCACAGCAACTCAGAGATCGTCTATTATTTTTTCTCCTAAACATTGAATGAAGAACTGCAAAGACACACTGCCTGATGATCCTACACTCTGTTCTCAAATCATTCTCGAGGCACAGTCACTTAGAGGCCTATTTTCACACTGTGTTGATAGGTCTATGTGAATATGAGGCACTTACACTGTGATGGCTTACTCAGAGTATATATTTGAGTGATTGCATTGTGTTTCCCATCTATACGTCCTCTGTCTGTTGCCTATAAGCGATGCTCACCTTCCATCAACAAAGAAAGAGGCCAGGATTAGTGAGGACCAATGAGGGAGAGAACGAGCCTTTTCTGGAGCACGCTTATGGCCAGATTGCTTAGCCTGTAGTCAAATGTTTCTGTAGGAAATGTATTCTTTAATATAATATAGACATCTCTTCTATTTCTGCTGATAGCATTACTTTCAGTAATATTGGTGACTACTATAAACTGAATGACACAAACATTAAAGGACAACCCCCAGCTGCTACTACTGAATTAGAAAGCAGATTAAGGTCCACTCAAATACAGACAGAGCAAGCACATTGGCAGTTTGGAGGGAATTTTCCAGCCTTTTAATCCATTGGGGGTGGAGGTATGCACATGCACACATGTGCTCCTCTTTCTTCTGAGGGCAGCAACTCCTCCATGGGTATTTTCTTTGTAAGCTTGCACCTCTGTTGTGGATGTAGGAGTGCACTTCACAAATTAGGAACTTTTTTCCTAATGAAGGGACACAGCTGATCTTCCTTAATGCCCCCTTCTCCCTCTGGGTTTGTAACTTTTTGGCTTTGACTTCACTGCTCTCTTAAACAACTTTAGTGAAGTAGAGTCCACTTAATAGGCACCTCCCAGAGAAAGCAGAAAAAGCCAATTAAGTGACATGCTCCAGTTTATGTGAGTTCTTGAGCCAAAGTAGCACTTTACATTTCTAATCAAGTAACATGGAAGTGTGAGTTATTAAGTCACTGAAGACTTCTTGGGGATAGCACTATTTTAATAACAGACATATTGCAAGAGCCAGATATTAAGAGCCAGGTTAAGTGCTGGTTGCCTGTCTAGCTCTGCTGTACTGCTAGGAAAGGACCAGAACAAACAACAAAATGTCTGATCCAAGCAGAGATCCTTTGACAGGGGCTCATGCCTGGGCATGGTGAACAGTAGAGCTGCATGAGGCACAGATACCACATACCCCTCAAATCCTAATTAAATCCTGGCTAAGAGTTTGCTCCGTGCCCTGTGCTCCTCACCTCTACTTTTGAGGGCTATGCTGCAGCATTGTGCTTTACTGACAGCTAACAATGTATAAACAGACCACCTGTTTTTAAGAACTGAAGGTATATCGACAGCCCCATATGTCCTTTTTCCAAGTATTCTTGGAAATTCACAGTGTTTACATTTATCTTCCAATTTATATAAGCCTTACACTTCAGCAGTGTTGAGTAAGTTGCTTAAAACCCAACAATCCTCAATTGTTGCAGCTACCTCAGCTAAACACCTTTTTTATTTCTCACCTAGATTAACTTTCCTCAGCCCGCAGCCTTCCCATTCCCTGTCTCACAATCCTTTTCTTTCTCCAGACAAATCTGTCATATTTCATGATACCCACTCTTCTGAAAGGGCTCCTACACCAACACCCCTTTGCAGCAGCTTGACCTGGACCACCTCCAGACCTCACCCAGATGGTCTCTCACGTCCCAGATATTTTTTAACCTGCCTCTACAAAGGTTGAAATGTAAAACAGAGAGCTGTTTGCATTAAGCAGCACTCACCCATGCCATTTGTTTTCTTGCAATAGAGATCTCTTCACAGCACAAATGTTTTTCTCCCAAAAAAGAGAGAAAGCATCCTGAGACCAACAGTTTCCTCAGGCCTGAGAAACGGCCTTATAGCCACTGCACTACTCACAGAAGCAGAAACACTGATGCACCAGTAAATCCTCCCCTTGATGCCTGGTTCCTCACAAGCAGCTTTGCTTCCTTGGGAGATCCGCCCTCAAAAGTACCTAGGAGTTAGAAACAGGTGTAGCTACTTTCAGGTTTTATCTTCCTGCCTGACCAATAGCAGAATGTCCCCTGCTAAGGGAGGAAAAATTCAAAACAAACAGCAGGAAAACAGAGATAATACAATACTGCTTGAAAAATGCTTATTTTGCTATTTTAAAACAATTGGGAAAAAAACTCCACTGCATGTAGCATAAGCCTAATTCCAGTAAAAGACAGTGTCCAGGTGTTTCAACTAATATCATTACAAGTGTACACACTGAGCTGAACTCTGGGCTTAACGATGACCTTACAGGTAAAGGAATTCTCTGATTCACTGTTGCAATAAAAAAATAAAATAAAATAAAATAAAGGCAGCTCATTCTGTCTAGTGATAGCCTGTGACTGTGAATATTTTAGGTTATTGCATTTTACATGAATATGTCAGTGTTTTTACCACATAACTAAAGAGCACGCCCAAAATGTGAGACACACTATAACAAAACATGTATACACAGCAGCTCCTTGAGTATTGAGGACTTGGCTGAAGAGCTTTTGACTTTTAAGGAATATACTTTTCTATAAAGCAGCTGCAGAAACTCAGCTGGTGACCTGTTTCTGATAAACAGTGCTGTATTACCCAGCATATTTTAAAGCGCCACACAATTGAACTATGGAAGTGGGGGACAGGAGTGTATGATAACACCTACCACTGAGCCAGACAAACCACACAAGAATCAGGGTTTTTATTTTGTTAATGCTAAGCCTGTTTAAAAAAAAAAGAAACCTAAGCCTCCCAGCTTTCGAGTTTGAATATTTAGTTTAAAGCAGTGAAATGTTCTATTTCTGGGCTGCCTTTTCAATAGCAGTTACTGAACCAGAATTTCTCTGGGGAAAATTTCTTTTGTAGTGCACATGGGCTTGGACACAGCATACAGGTGGTGCTTCTGCAAATGGCCAAGAGCTACAAATTCTGTTAGCAAGACTTGGCTCTACTTAGGAGGTTGGGCCATGGTTTTTGCATGTGCAGGATGGTAAGAAGACTGGTTTAAAGTTTCTGAATTTATAAAGTTCATTTTAGGCCTTCCTACAAAAAAAGACCTTTTACCTTTTATTTTGGATGTAGGGAGAGGACAGCTTTGTTGACCCTTCTTCATAGTGCAAGTGTTGTAGATGGTGGAAGAACCTCTGTTATTTTTTCTAGTTCTTGAAACATTGCTGGTGCAAATGGATTTGGCAAAAGCTTGGAAAAATGTAGTGACATTGAAGCAGGGAAATACAAGTTTGCTTTTCCTGTGCCGTAATTGCAAAGTACATTTTTCTGCAAGAATTAACAGTGATACTTTAACATTTTATAAACTGCAAATGCCATTAAGGTAGGTTGGTATGTGAGAGGAGCATGTACTCCTGGAGCTTTTGGCTGTATTGATGCAGTTACTGCGGGTCTAATCCTGCTGCTTTTCCATCAACAGCATAATCTTGCTTTCTAATATTGTGCAAGACTGTCTCAGCCCAAATGGGAGAGAAGCTGCTCCATGTCTCCTCCAAGAAGAAAGCTAAACTGTAGCCTACCTATTTGACAGTACTGGTTAAAGAATACTTGGTACTTTTAACTGAGGTTCTTTTAAATGGCCTGTACCCAAGGGAGCCAGCAGTGTAGAGGCTAAATTGCCCTCATAGGCAATGACAAATATGAGGTGTACTGAGCTGTACTTATCTGAAGTCAATGTCCAGACAAACCCAGATTTGTTGAAGTGGAAGACTACCTAGATATGCCAGCTCCTATAAGCAAAGAACCACAGCTAATCTCAGAAACAGTGTAAAATGTATTTTGCTGACTCTCTTTGGCCCTTACTGACTAGACTCAATCCAATGCAGGGCGGGGAGAAGAGCCCAGCATCTGTACTTGAGGCAAGTGAATGAAAAGCAATACCACTTTCACAGCCAGGAATTTTGTAACTTTTGAATTGGGGTATTATAACCAGCTTAGACCAGCCAAGAAGAATTGTTTAATCTGAATTCTTACTAAATTAGGTGCTTAAGAAGTGCAGAGAAAGCAGCATGGCAGGAGACCCAGATTCAAACCGGTGATTCCCCTATACCTCATTTTTTAATTTTTCATATTTAAAGTACTTAATTAATCTATACAGAGTTTTTAATACAATACAGTTGATTAACACTAGTAATTTCAGTGCCTTTTTAATATAACTAATCTCTTCTGAGAAATATTCCCAGTTAATGATCTGTGTCATTTTTTAAAGTTTGCCTTCTGACTAATTTTAGTGGAAATATCATTAAATTCTTCATTATGCTTATTTATAGCAAGGACTGAATTGGATTTTAGATGTTATGATTTTACCATAACAAAGAACTACAGCTCTCAAAACACACTGTTCTGTTTGCTTGTCGAGCTCTAATATGGTTTGGAACTAAGAGTAGCTTCAAAATAAAAAGATGGGGAGGAGGAGAGGTTTCTGTGCCACTTTGAGGTGCTGGTCCACGGCGCCTCTCTCCACACCTCCGCAAAACCTCCTGCCCTTCCCAGCACTCTCCCATGGCTCATTTCAGCCCTTGCACTGCAGCATCCCACTCCCCACGAACATCAGTACCATCGTGTTGAGGCTGAGCTGTGAATTGGTGGCACTGACACGATGGAGACAAGAAAATTCACCTCTTCTATGGGGTGAGCAGGTGCACAGGCATTTCTCTGTCCTTTCCCCATAGCCCAATCATTAAACATCACTTCTGCTTCGCATGCAGGGATACGTTTGCTGCGTCCTATTGCACTAACCAGGGGAGAAGGGTCATTTCTCTAGTGTATCCCGTCCAGATGAGGCTCCTTGTGGTGCTTGTGCTAGCCAAGGGCTGACTGGCACAGGACATCCCAAAGTGCTTCAAACCGGAGATCATTAAGAATCACACTCCACTGACACCCCAGGCAGTGAGCACAGTGAGTTTGGCTGTTACTCATGTAAAGACATTGCCTGGTCCCCCTACTTACACTGGAGGACTGAAATAACAGCTGATTTGAGAGCAAAGGGGCAGGAGATCATGCACAACTTTTATCAACTATCTATCTCCTAAGATGAGCAATTTTTATCTTTACAGTTGGCTCAGAAACAAGGCAAAAATATCCGTATTTCAACCATATATTTTTATAACAGCATTGCTTTGATCAACTCTACTGTAAATAAACATGATAGAAATACTGGTCTCTGTATTTTAAACAGAAGTGCTGAGGGGTTTTTTAATTTTTGTACACAGAGTATTTTTTTCTACTCCTGAGCAAAGCAAACCCTGGGACAAGTGGGTGGTTGTGCCTCACGGCCAAGGATGCGTGCAGCACAGGCAATGGCAATGGCAGGCAGCAGTGCCAGGAGCACTATCGTGTTCCCCGCGCTTCCACTTGTGAGCTCCACCAAAATAGACGAAGCATTGACCTTGGTGATCGGAACCGTAATGCATCTTCCCTATGCCTCTGGTCCTGCAGTGTCCCACAGTTTTTCCTGAAGGAAGGCAGAGGAAGGCCATTCTGCACTGTCAGCTGCCATGTGGGATGCAGCTTTGCACCCATGCTCCCTCTCCCCATGCCAGGGAAGAAATCCATGTCCCCAGGCATCACCTGCCTTGGCTTGCTCTACATTTCATTTAAGGCCTCTCCTCCTCTCACTGTTTACTTCTGCTTTTCTCATTCCTGGCCTCTTTTTCAAGGCTCAGGGAACTCCTGCTGATGGGAAGCTGGGCACAGAGGGTAGGCCAGGTTGCTTAGGTTCAGCTTAAAACCACTGTAGATATGCTGAATGTGCCAACTTGGCTTCTCTCACCTGGCACAGGCCAAACCTGAGCGGTCTTGCACCCTATGTTAAGCAAACCACATTGGAAATGGAGAGTAAGCTGGGCCCGTGTTCAAGAGACATCAGGAATTCCTGACAAATGGACAGTACACTCTGACTATGCAGAGGCATGCATGAGCTCAACTGTGTGGCAAACGTAGCTGTGGTGGCTGGTGTGAACGTACACCATCACCATGTGCATGGTGCATTTCTTCTTGTGTAAAATTCTATGCATATTTATGCATCTTCCTTTACTTCTCTTCACTTTACTGGACATAGCATGATGAATGCCTCATCATTATATTAGACCTTGAATTAAGGGAAGTTCCTTGTGAGGGGGTGAGGGTTTGGTTGGTTGGTTTCTTTTAATTGGTACTTTTAAATTCTACTGAAACAACAAGTAAACAAATAAAAAATTCATTAGAGAGAGGCAGCTCAACTTAGATGAAAGTTTTATAGCATACAGCTCTGCTTTCAAAAGCAGAAAACCCAGTCACCGGGTCATTAGCACAGCATGCAGCACCACAGAAATGAGGAACATTAGAACTTGTGCTGTTTGCAAGATTTACTAATATTTCAATGTCTTAACAGCAATGTTTCAGCCTAAAAGCTTCCCAAAAGGCACTTAAACATTTAAAATACCAGATCCAAATGGCTATGGATGCCTTTACTCATTACAACCATATTTAAAACAATGCATTTGGGCTGGCTTGTGACAACTTTGGGGCTACTGTGGGAAGGCAGGGCAACGGCATGAGGAATACTCATTCCTTATTTCACCCCTTTGCAAGGGCAGTCAGAGCATATCTGCTCTTGAGCATGTGTGGAATGACTACTACAGTGCCAGAGGTGCTCGTGGGAGTCGTTGCATGTACAGATTACATTTTAGTGTTTGACTGTGAAGATTCCCCTGAAGAAGCTAACTCTGATTATGATCCTAGCTTGATAGCTTTGCTTCTTTGAACATGTCAAGTTAATTTCATGCTGAATAAGGAAAAAACTTATGCCTGTCACAGTGCTGTATATCAGTCAGGGGCTAAGAACAAAGGCTGTAAACCCCAGCTGACTAGGTTTGCCACATGGCTTGGCTACAAAAAGTGAAATACAAGTGCCTTTGTACTTTTCACAGCTCAGATGAACTTCCCTTTGGAAGAGGAGGTGGCTACAGAGTGGTCCCCATTACCATGTCAAATAGCTTTGCTCTTCAGCACTGGTCAAGGGACTCTGGGTAGAATGGCTCCACAAGTGTGATGGGGGCTGCTCCTCTGCACTTCTGTTCCCTTTTCCCAGATCTCTCTTGAAAGATAGCTATTGTAGTTAGCTAAAAATGAGCCAAAGGGACTCTCCCCTTTTAAAGTCAGGTTATATACTGCAAGAGCATGAATCTTTGGGGGTTTTCTTTGGTCTTTTATTTTTTTTTTTTTTCCCCAGCTCCAGTCACTTACCACTTTTGGAATCTTTACTTGCTGTTTGATCTTCTCAGTTTCCTCTAGTTTAATATTAGGTATTGTAAAAAAAAAAGTCTTTCAAGGGAAAAAACAACCAAAACACCCCACTGTGCTATTTAAGCAAACTGCTTCTCCTGGATCAAGGTCTCAGAAAACCTTCATAAGATGCACTGTAGGACTGCAGTTACTACCAAAACCAGAGCAATCACAGTTGCTATCTTTTAGAAGTAATCTTTAAAACTTTTGTAATACTCCCAGTAAAGCCATCTTAGTTACAAGCAAATCCACACACAAGAAGTCCTAGAGGTTTTGCAGATGCCCATCATAAGAAACTTCCCACACCTCTGCATGGCCCATCTTGAGGCTTTTTCAGGTTTAAATTAAAGTTTCTGAAAGACCAGTGGCCAGTTGTAAATGAGCACAGCACAGAACACCTCATTAATAGTAAAAGGTCTTTAGCATTGTTTTCTATTACTTTTTAGCACATGATTCTTTTATCATTATGAAAGGAATGAGTGTCCTATGGTTGTGTTACAAGCTACTGGTGGTTCTTCTATTCAGGGGAAGATAATTGGAAGTGACTTGAAGAGCTAAGCCCCTAAACTTCCTGACAAGACCATTGGTTTCTTTCTCCTACATAAGTCATCGTCTTTTTTCCCTCCACATTATCAGCAGATTCACAGAAGAGTTGTTTTGCTTTCACAGTTTTGATTCAAGGAAAATTCAGTTTTCAATTACCCTTACGTAACTTACCTAGTCTGGGTTATTGTACCAAATGTCCAGGAAAGAATAGGACACAAAAAAATAAAAATCATTAATTTCTCCTGTGTATATCGAGGAATGCAACTTGGACGGAGAAAAGGCTCAACTCTGTGTTTTCTTCAAGGTCAAATTTACCTTTGACGGCTGAAAGAGAAATCCTGTATGCAGAACTGTGGGAGAAGAGAGTGGGTCACCCTCCATTCCCCATTGCACAGAAGGCCTAATGAAAGACTGGCACCAGTGACAGAAGAGGAATCGCTATAATCACTTTGGGCTCGACTATGCCTTCCTAATTTACCAGGACAGCTGGCAAAGAATTGCCAGGACTCCCTCC